>NC_088218.1:25284499-25531999 GCF_036934945.1 Oncorhynchus masou masou | reverse complement strand
GGTCAGTAACTGAAAGGTTGCTGGATCGAATTTCCGAGCTGCCCCTGAACAAGGCAGTTAACCCACTGTTCCCAGGGAGGCTGCCATTGTAAATAACAATTTGTTCTTTAACTGACTTGACTACAAATAGTCATTTGTTCTGAACAGACTACACAGACACCTACTGACTCTTCACATTGAGATGTGAAAGATGGCCTAATAAGAGCCTTTTATCTCTCCAAACAAAAGTTGTGTCGTTATTTGTCTACTCCCCACGTGTTGTGTTCAAGTGCTTCAGTTCAAGTGATTGGATGCTGAAATTCATATTGACATCCATTTTGTATTAATCTGGGCCATACTTATTCCAGTCATCGTTGAGCTGATTTCTCCTCCAGATTTCTAAGAAATGCATGAAAGTCTGTTCTTGCCAGGGCATGTACGCCTCTAACAGTAAAATAGGGGAAACACAATTCTACATCTCACACCATCACTGCTTTCTGATGAGTGCTGAAACAGTCGAGCAGCCATTGGTGAATTCATCCTGGATCTGGCAAATGCAACCTCAAAAGGCCCTAGGAAATTGCTTAAATTGTTTAGCACTTTAACTGCTATCTTTGCAGGTGATTTCAGACACAGTGCCCCATAAACAAGTGAGTAGGCAATCTATGTGAGAGTAAGGAGGTGTGCTGTGCAAATGGATTTCTGCCTACTTGTTGAGGCACGTCTCCTTCTATTCCTAGTTCTACTTCTAATGGCATCATTATTGATGACTAGAAAAGTTTAGGGTGACTCGTGGTGTATTGACCAAATGTAGAGAGTGTAAGATGGTAGGCACACAATACATTGTGTGTAAAATGCAAATGGTCTTATTGGTGACCATATTCAAATGCTTAACTGGTCTGTAGTCCGCAAGCGATGTGTCAAAAGGTGAAATCTCTCTGTTTTTTTGGTCAGCCAAAAGATTGTGGCACGGAAGCGTTCTTGATGGTATGGCACTATAGCTTTCAGGACCTCAAGGTAACATACTCTATGTGTTATTACTATATATCAAATGCCTGGCCCTGCAGTAGTTTAGTAAGAGACTCTTCCAACCCTCAAAAAAAGCTTTGAAATAGTTCTGCCTCCAGTGATAGCTGAGGTTTGGCTGGAAGACAATGACTGTCAATACTGGGTGGCTCTCCTGTCAGGGCTGCCAGTATGTTGCCTCTGGAAACATTAGAACCAGCGTTGAAACAAAACCAAAAGACTGTGGCCCCTTCCCAAAATGGCACCCTATTCCCTTTTATAGTGCACTACTTTTGAGGGTGCCATTTGGGATGCATTCTGTGGTGGGAGGCTCCTGTGGTGGGAGGCTCTGGTCCAAGCTGTCAAGACTGGGACAAACGATTTTGATTAAAGCAGGATCAAGTATTTCTTAAACTTCGACCAGTCAGCCCTCTCTGTACATACTGACATCCAACTTTTTGGAACTAGAGCCCCTTTTTGCCTTTGTTGTGGTGCACAGTGGAAAAACGTAATGCATACTATTTATTCTGAGTATTCTGAAAGAGAGAAGCGAATATAATCTGTATATGAATCCTATTAATTACAGTTCTTTACAATTGCTAACAAGTGTTTACCTGTACTTGAGACACTTTTTCTAAACTCTTAACACAGCAACACACCTACATCACACAATTAGCCAAATAGTTAATTTTCTGTTCAAAACCGCATTTTGTTCATTAAATACCAAAAACTTTCTCTACATAAACTAATTCTATCAAAACACGGCAAACCCGACTCAATATCTAATCATTCTGTCAAAACACATGTTTTCTATCCAAGAGGAACATATAATCAATCACAGCACAACAACTTTCAAAATATGAACAGTTGACGGTATTACAAAAACTGCATTACTTTTCATGTAAATGAAAACAAATGTGAATGTACTTTTCATGTAAATGTCCTACCTGCATACAATAGACCATATGAAATCCATCAAGTTTCCTTTTACTGTAAACCACTCGAAAGGTTGTGTGTGGATTTGTGGTAACGTATATTAATATCTAAAAGTGAATGAGTCATCTTTACTTTATAGAATGTACAGTAGAAAGAAAATAGTAAGTGACAGAATTGCTGCAGTAAAAGCTTTATTAGCAACATGAAATTGCTGCCAGTGATCAACAACACATCCAACATACATGGCCTTTGGTTCAACAACACATCCAACATACATGGCCTTTGGTTCAACAACACATCCAACATACATGGCCTTTGGTTCAACAACACATCCAACATACATTGCCTTTGGTTCAACAACACATCCAACATACATGGCCTTTGGTTCAACGACACATCCAACATACATGGCCTTTGGTTCAACGACACATCCAACATACATGGCCTTTGGTTCAACGACACATCCAACATACATGGCCTTTGGTTCAACAACACATCCAACATACATGGCCTTTGGTTCAACAACACATCCAACATACATGGCCTTTGGTTCAACAACACATCCAACATACATGGCCTTTGGATCAACAACACATCCAACATACATGGCCTTTGGTTCAACAACACATCCAACATACATGGCCTTTGGTTCAACAACACATCCAACATACATGGACTTTGGATCAACAACACATCCAACATACATGGCCTTTGGTTCAACAACACATCCAACATACATGGCCTTTGGTTCAACAACACATCCAACATACATGGCCTTTGGTTCAACAACACATCCAACATACATGACCTTTGGTTCCAAATGTGTAAAAAGAAAACACAATTACAGTAAAAAATAAATAAAAAATCACACAAAAATGCACAGTCCTGTTCTAATCTATACGATCTTCAGCGTTTGGCCACATGTTCTCGTCCACATCACATCTTATGTCCTCTATCGCTATGCACCTTGGATAGAAACGCTTGGCACCTTGGATAGAAACGCTTATCCACACCCACGGCAGTCTTCAGCTGAGATGTCTCTGCAGTCGGCATCCGTTGCATCCAGGAGGGTCATTTGGTCATGTGGACGATGTTCATACACTTCCACCTCCAGGCAGGGGGGGGGGGGGTGGAAAAGGGAAACCATTCTTGGATGGGCTACAAACCAGGTTGTGATTGCATGTGAATGGTGGAATGCTACATTGTCACAGGCAATCACAAATGTCCTCATGTTTCCCCCCACCTGTTCCCTTTCTGCTTCTGGCACCAGTTGTTGGTGGAGGTCATCGAAAAACAAAAGAAGGCGCACAGTGTTGTAGGGACCAATCTGTCATTTCTGCAGGACCAAACCAGCACTCGAGATTTCAGCACACAATGTGATATTTGCTCCTCTCTGACCCAGCACATCAACGGTAGCATTTTCTTCCCTGCCAAAGTGTTTTTGCCAGGTTAAACCCTGCTTCGTCTACATAAATGATTTCATGGGGGGTCTGATTAGCCTCCTACTCCATGACTCTCTGAAAAAACTTAAACACAGTATGTGTAAATGCTTCTCAGTATGTCCTACTGTATGTACTTTAACCAATGTTTACATGTAGGGTAGCATAGTGTATAGCATAGTGTAAAACTCATTATAGAACAAGACTGAATATAAGAGCAGCGTCAACTCACCATCAGTACGACCAAGAATATGACTTTCTCGGAGCGGATCCTGTGTTCTGCCTTTCACCCAGGACAACGGAATGGATCCCAGCCTGCGACCCAAAACAACAACGTCGTAAAAGAGGCAAACGAAGCGGTCTTCTGGTCAGGCTCCGGAGACGGGCACATCGCGCGTCACTCCCTAGCATACTACTCGCCAATGTTCAGTCTCTTGACAACAAGGTTGATGAAATCCGAGCAAGGGTAGCATTCCAGAGGGACATCAGGGACTGTACCGTTCTTTGCTTCACGGAAACATGGCTCACTCGAGAGACGCTATCGGAGTCGGTGCAACTCAAGTCCTTCTGTTCACCTGATTTAGAATTCCTCACAATCAAATGTCGACTGCATTATCTACCAAGGGAATTCTCTTCGATTATAATCACAGCCGTATATATTCCCCCCCAAGAAGACACATCGATGGCTCTGAACAAACTTTATTTGACTCTTTGCAAACTGGAATCCATATATCCTGAGCCTGCATTCATTGCAGCTGGGGATTTTAACAAGGCTAATCTGAAACAAGACTCCCTAAATTGTATCAGCATATCGATTGCGCAACCAGGGCTGGTAAAACCTTGGATCATTGCTATTCTAACTTCCGCGATGCATATAAGGCCCTCCCCCGCACTCCTTTCGGGAAGAGCTGACCACGAATCCATTTTGTTGCTTCCTGCCTACAGACAGAAGCTAAAACAAGAAGCTCCCACGCTGAGGTCTGTTCAACGCTGGTCCGACCAATCTGATTCCACGCTCCAAGACTGCTTCCATCACGTGGACTGGGATATGTTTCGTATTGCGTCAGACAACAACATTGACGAATACGCTGATTCGGTGAGTGAGTTCATTAGAACGTGCGTTGAAGATGTCGTTCCCATAGCAACGATTAAAACATTCGCAGAAACCGTGGATTGATGGCAGCATTCGCGTGAAACTGAAAGCGCGAACCACTGCTTTTAATCAGGGCAAGGTGACCGAATACAAACATGACCGATTACAAACAGTGTAGCTATTCCCTCCGCAAGGCAATCAAACAAGCTAAGCGTCAGTATAGAGACAAAGTAGAATCGCAATTCAACGGCTCAGACACAAGAGGTATGTGGCAGGGTCTACAGTCAATCACGGATTACAAAAAGAAAACCAGCCCAGTCACGGACCAGGATGCCTTGCTCCCAGGCAGACTAAATAACTTTTTTGCCCACTTTGAGGACAATATAGTGCCACTGACACGGCCCGCAACCAAAACATGCGGACTCTCCTTCACTGCAGCCGAGGTGAGTAAAACATTTAAACGTGTTAACCCTCACAAGCCTGCAGGCCCAGACGGCATCCCCAGCCGCGCACTCAGAGCATGCGCAGACCAGCTGGCTGGTGTGTTTACGGACATATTCAATTGATCCCTATCCCAGTCTGCTGTTCCCACATGCTTCAAGAGGGCCACCATTATTCCTGTTCCCAAGAAAGCTAAGGTAACTGAGCTAAACGACTACCGCCCCGTAGCACTCACGTCCGTCGTCATGAAGTGCTTTGAGAGACTAGTCAAGGACCATATCACCTCCACCCTACCTGACACCCTTGACCCACTCCAATTTGCTTACCGCCAAAATAGGTCCACAGACGATGCAATCTCAACCACACTGCACACTGCCCTAACCCATCTGGACAAGAGGAATACCTATGTGAGAATGCTGTTCATCGACTACAGCTCAGTATTTAACACCATAGTACCCTCCAAACTCATCATCAAGCTCGAGACCCTGGGTCTCAATCCCGCCCTGTGCAACTGGGTACTGGACTTCCTGACGGGCCGCACCCAGGTGGTGAGGGTAGATAACAACATCTCCTCCCCGCTGATCCTCAACACCGGGGTCCCACAAGTGTGCGCTCTGAGCCCTCTCCTGTACTCCCTGTGCACCCAAGACTGCGTGGCCACGCACGCCTCCAACTCAATCATCAAGTTTGTGGACGACACAACAGTGGTAGGCTTGATTACCAACAACGACGAGACGGCCTACATGGAGGAGGTGAGGGCCCTCGGAGTGTGGTGTCAGGAAAATAACCTCACACTCAACGTCGACAAAACTAAGGAGATGATTGTGGACTTCAGGAAACAGCAGAGGGAACACCCCCCTATACACATCGACGGAACAGTAGTGGAGAGGGTAGTAAGTTTTAAATTCCTCGGCGTACACATCACAGACAAACTGAATTGGTCCACCCACACAGACAGCATCGTGAAGAAGGCGCAGCAACGCCTCTTCAACCTCAGGAGGCTTAAGAAATTCGGCTTGTCACCAAAAGCACTCACAAACTTCTACAGATGCACAACCGAGAGCAGCCTGTCGGGCTGTATCACCGCCTGGTACGGCAACTGCTCCGCCCACAACCGTAAGGCTCTCCAGAGGGTATTGAGGTCTGCACAACGCATCACCAGGGTCAAACTACCTGCCCTCCAGGACACCTACACCACCCGATGTCACGGGAAGGCCAAATAGATCATCAAGGACAACTACCACCCAAGCCACTGCCTGTTCACCCCGCTATCATCCAGAAGGCGAGGTCAGTACAGGTGCATCAAAGCTGGGACCGAGAGACTGAAAAACAGCGTCTATCTCAAGGCCATCAGACGGTTAAACAGCCACCACTAACATTGAGTGGCTGCTGCCAACACACTGACTCAACTCCAGCCACTTTAATAATGGGAATTGATGGGAATTGATGTAAAATATATCACTAGCCACTTTAAACAATGCTACTTAATATAATGTTTACATACCCTACATTATTTATCTGATATGTATACATATATACTGTACTCTATATCATCTACTGCATCTTTATGTAATACATGTATCACTAGCCACTTTGAACTATGCCACTTTGTTTACATACTCATCTCATATGTATATACTGTACTCGATACCATCTACTGCATCTTGCCTATGCCGCTCTGTACCATCACTCATTCATATATCTTTATGTACATATTCTTTATCCCTTTACACTTGTGTGTATAAGGTAGTAGTTTTGGAATTGTTAGCTAGATTACTTGGTTATTACTGCATTGTCGGAACTAGAAGCACAAGCATTTCGCTACACTCGCATTAACATCTGCTAACCATGTGCATGTGACAAATAAAAATTTGATTTGATTTGAAGACATATTCGCACAGAAATCTGCTCCTTTTACTCTCATCCTACTCCTCTTCTGTTCCCCTGGTGATGTAGAGCTTAACCCAGGCCCTGCCACCCCCAGCATCACTTCCATTCCCCAGGCGCTCTCATTTCTTGACTTCTGTTACTGTAAAAGACTTGGATTTATGCATGGTCACATTAGGAGCCTCTTCCCTAAGTTTGTTTTATTCACTGCTTTAGCACACTCCGCAAACCCGGATGTCCTAGCCGTGTCTGAATCCTGGCTTAGGAAGGCCACCAAAAATCCTGAAATTTCCATCCCTATCTATAACATTTTCCAACAAGATAGAACTGTCAAAGGGGGCGGAGTTTCAGTCTACAGAGTTCTGTCATACTATCCAGGTCTGTGCCCAAACAATTCAAGTTTCTACTTTTAAAAATCCACCTTTCCAGAAACAAGTATCTCAATATTGCCACTTGTTATAGACCTCCTTCAGCCCTCAGCTGTGCCCTGGACACCATATGTGAATTGATCGCCCCCCATCTACCTTCAGTGTTCATACTGTTAGCTGACCTAAACTGGGACATGCTTAACACCCTGGCCGTCCTACAGTCTAAGGTAGATGCCCTCCACCTCACACAAAAATTTTCAAGGAACCTACCAGGTACAACCCTAAATCCGCAACCATGGGCACCCTCTTAGATATTATCCTGACCAACCTTCTAAATATATCTCTGCCCGGCCAACATCTCAGCACCCTCTGCAGCAACTTGCCTAAGAACCCCCCCCACTTCTCTTCACCCAGATCCAGACAGCTGATGTTCTGAAAGAGCTGCAACATTTGGATCCCTAGAAAACAGCTGGGCTAGACAATCTGGACCCTCTCTTTCTTAAATTCTCAGCCGAAATTGTTGCAAACCCTATTTACTAGCCTATTCAACCTCTCTTTCGTATCGTCTGAGATACCCATAGTTTAGAAAGCAGCCGACGTCACTCTAGACCCAAACTGTTATAGACCTACATCCATCCTGGCCTGCCTTTCTAAAATCTTCGAAAGCCAAGTCAACAAACAGATCACCGACCATTTCGAATCCCACCGTACCTTCTCCGATATGCAATCTGGTTTCTGATCTTATAGGTCCTAAACAATATCATAACCCCCATCGATAAAAGATAGTACTTTGCAGCCCTCTTCATCGACCTGGCCAAGGCTTTCGACTGTCAATCACCACATTCTTATCGGCAGACTCAATAGCCTTGGCTTCTCAAATGACTGTCTCGCCTGGTTCACCAAATACTTCTCCGATATAGTTCAATGTCGCTCTAGCTGCTGGTGATTCTCTGATCCACCTCTACGCAGACGACACCATTCTGTATACATCTGGTTCTTCTTTGGACACTGTGCTAACAAACCTCCAAACGAGCTTCAACACCATACAACACTCCTTTCATTGCCTCCAGCTGCTCTTAAATGCTAGTAAAACTACTAAGTGCATACTCTTCAACCGATTGCTGCCCGCATCCTCCCGCCTGACTAGCATCACTACTCTGGATGGTTCTGACTTAGAATATGTAGACAACTACAAATACATAGATGTCTGGTTAGACTGTAAACTCTCCTGCCAGACTCAGATTAAGCGTCTCCAATCCAAAATTTAATCTAGAATCGGCTTCCTATTTCGCTGTCACGTTCTGACCTTTATTTCCTTTGTTTTGTCATTATTTAGTATGGTCAGGGCATGAGTTGGGGTGGGCAGTCTATGTTTGTTTTTCTATGATTTTGGGATTTCTATGTTTCGGCCTAGTATGGTTCTCATTCAGAGGCAGGTGTCATTAATTGTCTCTGATTGAGAATCATACTTAGGTAGCCTGGGTTTCACTGTTTGTTGGTGGGTGTTTCTGTAAAGGTTTTCCTCCTCTTCGTCTGAATATGCAGCGTGGTAAGTGTCCATGGTTCTTTTAATAAGAAATACTCAACATGAACACAACTGATACAAAAACAATAAACGTGAAACAGTACCATGTGGTGAAAAACACTGACAAGGAAACAAACACCCACAAACAAACAGTGAAACCTAGGCTACCTAAGTGTGATTCTCAATCAGAGACAACTAATGACACCTGCCTCTGATTGAGAACCATATTAGGCCGAAACATGGAAATCCCCAAATCATAGAAAAACAAACATAGACTGCCCACCCCAACTCACGTCCTGAACATACTAAATAATGACAAAACAAAGGAAATAAAGGTCAGAACGTGACATTTGCAAAGCCTCCTTCACTCATGCTGCCATACCCTTGTAAAACTGTCTAGCGATGTCATTTACAAAATAGCCTCCAACACTCTACTCAGCAAACTGGATGTAGTCTATCACAGTGCCATCCGTTTTGTCACCAAAGCCCCATATACTACCCACCACTGCAACATATATGCTCTCGTTGGCTGGCCCTCACTACATATTTATCACCAAACCCACTGGCTCCAGGTCATCTATAAGTCTTTGCTAGGTAAAGCCCCGCCTTATCTCAGCTCACTGGTCACCATAGCAACACCCACCCGTTAACACACACTCCAGCAGGTATATTCCACTGGTCCCCTTTTTACTGTGTATGTCCATGTAATTGAAAGAACTTCAACACCTGGCTATGTCTCTGATTGAGATTGGAATTAGCAATGGTTGGTCTATTTTACACAGCTTACAGTAAATCAGCTATTTCTAAATGTTTCAATGATCTGTTCGTTCAAAAATGCTTATCAGCTGTTTCAATATAGCTTTTGAGCTGCTGTTGTTGCAAAAGTAGAGGCTTTATACTATATTAAAGGTTTTGAACATTACGTCTTCATTTCTGGCATGCTGTATGCAAGCATTTGTAAATAAGAGAAGAAAGATCAGTTATTTTGGTGTTGGGTAATCTTGTACGTAAAGAAAATGTAAGCATTTTAGGAACGTGTTAATTGACTTCATATTCTGTGAAAACAACATGAATCGTGTTCATGGCATGGTCCACAACAGACGGATGTTGTGCTAATTGTGTTTGGAGTTTTGAAAATGTGACAGCAGATTGGACAAAAGGATGTTAGCAATTGTAAAAGAAAAAAACTGTAATCAAAATGGTTAAATAAGAAGGTATGCATGCAGTTTCAGTGTGAAAACATTGTCCTAACCTATCTTATGGATGCAGACGACTAACAGATTTGATTTAATGACCGAATTCATTCTTGCATAATATTTAATTGACGATGACAGTGAAGCGGCACAATAATAATACATGAGATTGACATTCACTTAGGGGTATGCCATTTAGTGGTGACACTGACCTTCCACTCGTGTCACCATCTTTACGAAAAGGTCATCTCCTGCTGTTTCTAATGAGTCATCTGCTCTCAGGAGAATGCATGTATGTTTAAGCAGCTGAACAGCTGGGCGTTGAGACACAGTTTTTAATTGTAATCGATGAAACTGTCCATCAAAGAAAGACATGAGAAAAGATTCAAGATGATTACCTGAACACAGTATTTTAAGTCATACTCCACAGTTGTGACACAAGACGTATCGGAATAAAGTGGATAAGGGCAAACTTTGTGTGGATTTGTGTTGGTGGCCATCATGTATTGCAAGGGGAAATATTGTAAACGATGTGACGTACTCAGTTCTAGCCCAATACGTCTTCCTTATTAACAGTGACTAACTGATTACTCATTGAACTTGAACTGTTTAGCTAAAACGTTCTCTGAGGGGAGGGAAAACAGCAAGGTAAGCACCTCAATGTGGCTACCATGACAACTCTATAGAGTACAACTCCACTGCTAATACCTCACTAATACCTAGAGGAAATTATGTCAACAAACGGTAATTGACTCCAGTCTAGTTGCAGGTGGACACTTAATTACAGGAAATGCATTAAGTAATGTCCATTAATCACCTTGACTAAGAGGAATTACAGTCTTCAGAATTCAGATGGGTACAGTTATGTACATCCTTATATTCCAGTATTGGAAACCCAAACAAAATCATTCTAAACATAATGTAACTAACTGTATGTTAGATAAGAAAGTAAAATAAGAATATAAAATGTAATACTGCTGCTACTGCAACTACTGCTACTACTACTACTACTACTATTACTACTAGGCTACTACTACTACTACTAGGCTACTACTACTACTAGGCTACTACTACTACTACGATGACAATGACTACTGCTACTGTTGCTACTACTACTACTACTACTACTACTACTAGGCTACTACTACTACGATGACAATGACTACTGCTACTGTTGCTACTACTACTACTACTACTACTACTACTACTACTACTAGGCTACTACTACTACTAGGCTACAACTACTACTACTACGATGACAATGACTACTGCTACTGTTGCTACTACTACTACTACTAGGCTACTACTACTACTAGGCTACTACTACTAGGCTACTACTACTACTAGGCTACTACTACTACTACTACGATGACAATGACTACTGCTACTGTTGCTACTACTACTACTACTACTACTACTACTACTACTAGGCTACTACTACTACGATGACAATGACTACTGCTACTGTTGCTACTACTACTTTTACTACTACTACTGTTGCTACTACCACTACTACTACTACTACTACTACTACTACATTAATAATAATGAAAATTCTTATAATAATAATAATAGATGTACACAACTTATATTGATGAAGCTACCAAAGGGTAGCTCTCTCTCTCTCTCTCTCTCTCTCTCTCTCTCTCTCTCTCTCTCTCTCTCTCTCTCTCTCTCTCTCTCTCCCTCTCTTTGTAAGACCTGGTTAATTTTACTTAAAGAGAAGACTCAAGGAAATTGGCCTTATTCCCCACACAATATGAGGTAAGTGGCAATTAAAATGCTGATTAATGTGAACCAGCACTAGAACACAACTTTATGAATCTGACAGAAGTGCAGGGAAAAGACGGGATACTTCTGAAATCTCCTGACCTTGTACTTATTATCTCTGTCTAATGACAGTGAACACTCTGCCATTACCCTTCTGATGAAGTAATTCAGAGGTGGAACAGCCTTGGTTATAAACAGGATATAAAATGTTAGACTTGCATGTCTTTTTTGTAGATCCACCAACTGTAGACATATTAGTGAATTAATTGTTTGCATGCATCATTGGTAGGCCTACTTACCCAGAACATTCACAATACCTGTATGTCCACGTGTATTTTATGATTGGATTTAACTGCCACTTTAGTTTAGTTTTTTCAGTGCTATTTCTTTTGATAGCAACAATACCGCATTGGTTGTGGCAAATAAAGTCGACACAAATGGCAAAGGCAATTTCATGATTCAAACCCGAGGTAATGAAAATAATGTAGGGTACAAACACAACCAGTCTGTATGGTGTGACGACTAGTAACGACCAGTCACGCTCCATAGAGCAGACTACCAAACAGTGGCCAGAATACCCAGTGGTGTCCCCTGAACATTCGGTTGGATCAGATAACTGATTGATATCCCAAATAGGAGCTGACATGCATTGCTAAAGATGCCAATGGTAATGAATTAGCATGTAATTTTGACCAGAGAACAACAGGATATAGGAAGGTTGGTGCTCCATTCCATTTCCCCCCCAAGGCTTCTTTTATTAGGGTCAGGATTTCGGATTCTGAGCTGAGGGCCAGTTAATAAATTGAGGGGGGCACATTGACACAGAAATGTTCATGGTACATCTCTGTCACTGTTCCCACTGCCGCTGGCTATGACCAATAAGCTTCCTAGGCCAGTCGTCGTGGTAACGTTGCTACGGGAAATGTTACAGGGACCATTATTTCTCCTTCATACATGATAACTTAGACTTTTGACACTTCTGTTAAAAAAATCAAAAGCTGATTATACACACAATAACCCCTTTTAAAATGCAACAGAATATAAAATGCAACACAATCAACTCCGCCGCTTCAATATTTGCCCATTTCCCCGAGATACGTTACGTAGCTATTAACTAATGACCAAATTGGATAGCGCTCAATTAGAAATCATGCAGTGACACACCCTGAAGATATAGGAATAGTGGTGCTATGATAATAGGGTAACCCACGTGATTCAGGCTGATTCATGCAGTGCTAATGTGTTGCTCAAAAAGCAGAACGACAAGTACCAGATCTCATGCATTATATCTAATTATAGGGTTTCCCCTATACCAAAGGAGGACTAACAACAACCACATATCGTAGGATAGCCAGGCCTCCTGCACTCATTTACCTGACAGATGTAGGCTATGTAGACCAAACAACTGTAATCCTCTGTCAGAATGTTCTCATACTTTATCAAAGTCCAATGCTTTCGTTGGGTTCCAGGTCTCGCAATTATGGATAATATGGCAATCATAGGGAAATCAAGAGGACCAGGGAAGCAACAACAATCACTTTCAGAAAACATTTGCAGTTGTCAAATGGTCTTTACCTTACTTCTTTGAGTATAAAAGGGATGTTGTATTAACAAAATCATAACACATGGGGTAATCTAAACCACTGTGTTGGAATTTAGAGTAACATAAAATCATTCCCATAATTCCCGCAGCAGTAGAATCCATATAAAATGGGTGTGTGAAGGTTTTAAGCGACCTGGTCTCCTTGACCACATCACAATATGTGATACTGCAGTTTGGACACACCAACTCAAGGGTTTTTCTTTATTTTTACAGTTTTCTACATCGTAGAATTATAGTGAAGAACCAAGTCCATATTATGGAAGAAAGAACCACTACTAAATGACACCAGTAAAAAGAAGAGACTTGATTGGACCAAGAAACATGAGCAATGGACATTAGACTGGTGGAAATCTGTCCTTTGTTCTGATGAGTCCAAATTTGAGATTTTTGGTTCCAACCACCGTGTCTTTGTGAGACACAGAGTAGGTAAATGGATGATCTCAGCATGTGTGGTTCCCACCGTGAAGCATGGAGGAGGAGGTGTGATGGTGTGGGGATGATTTTCTGGTGAGACTGTCTGTGATTGATTTAGAATTCAAGACACACTTAACCAGCATGGCTACCACAGCATTCTGCAGCGATACGCCGTCCCATCTGATTTGCACTTAGTGGGACTATCATTTGTTTCTCAACAGGACAAAGACACACACCTCTATTTGACCAAGGAGTGATGGAGTGCTGCATCAGATGACCTGACCTCCACAATCACCCAACCTCATCCCAAATGAGATGGTTTGGGATGAGTTGGGTGCAGAGTGAAGGAAAAACAGTCAACATGTGCTCAGCATATGTGGGAACTCCTTCAAGACTTTTGGAAAAGCATTCCAGGTGAGGCTGGTTGAAACAATGCTATGATTTTGCAAAGCTGTTATATATTTAGATTTGTTTAACATGTTTTTGCTTAGTACATGATTCCATGTGTTATTTCATAGAAAAACCCTTAAATGAGTAGGTGTGTCCAACCTTTTGACTGGTACTGTATGTATATATATATATATATATATATATATATATATATATATATATATATATATATATATATATATATATATATATACAGTTGTTTATTGAACCCAGACTGTGGGGATCATAGGGGGGAAGGCACAGCCGCCCTAAAAAGTACAGTTAACCAAAAAGCACAGTTAAACCACAACAAAGTGAATTAAAAACAAACTTCATAGAGTTGTGCTTAATGGTTCAGCTAGATAAGCAAGAGCAGGAATAGTTTATCGCTCTCTTTCTCTCTCTCATATTCTCTCTCTCTCCATTTAAATTTAAGGGGCTTTTTTGGCATGGGAAACATATGTTTTCATTGCCAAAGCAAGTGAAGTAGATAATAAACAAAAGTGAAATAAACAATAAAAATGAACAGCAAAACATTACACTCACAAAAGTTACAAAAGTTACAAAAGTTACAAAAGAATAAAGACATTTAAAATGTCAAATTATGTCTACTGTATAACATAAACTCTCTCGCTCTCATCTCTCTCTCTCTCTCTCTCTCTCTCTCTCTCTCTCTCTCTCATTTCAATTCAGTCCCTGCATCTACTGCCTCTCTCACTCTCATTTTGACAAAGTACAGATCTGAGTATAGTTTCAGTCAAATCCTGTGATACTGTAATTGTGGCTGACTCTGTCCTGCCCAGTTAGTTTACAGTAGTGAGATAGCAGGGGATATAGGACCGGGTCTCAGGAGAATGTTAAACCATAATCCCTCTCATCATCTGAACATGTGCCCTCCAGAGCTGCCTAGCTGCCTGGGCCCTGCATAGCTTGGCTCTCCCTGCCAGACATGGGGAAGGGAAAAAACATTTCACATTCACAGATGATCCTCATTTGGTGTGGTTTGGAGTGTAATTTAGATCAAACATGTCCATGTAAATGAGTCCGGGATTCTTAATTAGGTGCCTCTGAAGGGGAAAACTTGGACCACATCAGTAGGTGTGGTGCCTACATAGTAACAATATGTCCTATGTATATACTATACACCAGTACTTTAGCCTCATACAGTACATGCTGCTTTATTTCTGATTGTTTTCTCTGAGAGAGAGAGAGAGAGAGAGAGAGAGAGAGAGAGAGCAAAATAAGTTTCCAGGGTGAACAGACTCTGTGACACTGACTGGGATTGGGTTGGAGAAGATGCGGCCGGTCCCTATGGCCCATACACGCACACACCAAAATAGGTAATGATTGTGTTCTGATTTAGCTGTCTGTTTCCACCCAGTTGCCAACTAGCTACATTCTGCACTTATTCAGATCTGGGCCTGTGCCAGTCAGCAATATTTACCCATAAGCCTCCAGTTCTTTTTCAGTGCAGCTTCTCCAGGAGGATTATGGGATGGATAATGGATCTCCCTGTGAGGTGTGTTGTGTTATGTTAACATCACAGGGAATATTACAGGAAGCGAGAAACATCCACCATTTTGATTAGTTCGCAATCAGACTAATGCACCAACTGGCATGTGGCTTTAAACACTCGACAGACAGCTTCACTCATGCCATACAAGGTTGTTGTGCCACAGCCACCAGGCCCATGGACTTAGCTGTAAATATTAGGGCGGTTTTAGGGGTCAGCTCGGCCACCTGTGCTGAAGGTAACTGGAACACGGTGGGATCGAAAAATATCCCAACGGGGCTGCTTGGCCACATGGCCAATGAAACGTGCCAGGGTGGCTGTAGCGTTCGCAGCATGGATTGGGGTATGACGCTGGGCCTAAAGGAGCTATAGGGATTAATATGTCCCTCTCTTTCTCTCTTTCTCTCTCTCTCCCTCTCTTTTTTATCTGTCAACCATCTCCGTCTTTCTCTCTCGTTTGTCTCGGCTCCTGGCATGGCGAGGGACTGATTTGATATCATGCTGGTCGGTATTGACTTTACGGTTGGCTTTTATGTGATCCAGGAGTGTCACAAGACAAGCACTATTCCCCTTCGAGAAGTTGTATTTTCTGCATGTCTGTAATAACATTATCCCACTCGGGATTGGAAACACATGCTGGAGTACTGTTAAAAGGAAATGCAAGCATTGTGTTTTTGAAGTTATAAGTAAGGGCTAAATTAGGATTTTGTAGGTCATAGAACTGTCCTAAAAGTGGTTACTTTCCCACTGTTATTATTCTTCAACAGGAATCACTTCAGTTGAAATTCCTATTGTGTGCTGTCACCTATACTGTCGCCGCACAGTTTTGGTTAGAAGTGTAAATGTATATTGAAATGATTGACTTGTGCTTTCTGAGAAATATGCTATAATGGTGGTGTATAGTTTATCTTAATAACGCCTGTTACACATGTTTCACTGCTACAAAGCCTGAGACTAATGTCATGAATTTCCTCGTCCAAGTCAAGAAGTTAGACATTTAGATTCTCCCCACTTTTTAATGAACCTAACTTGATGTCACTGTGTCAGAATGTGAGGACGTTTTGGGCAGTTTGGTTTGGGGTAGAGTCAGTATAAAACCCTGTTGATTATAATGAGGGCAAAATAAGGATCTCTCCCTCCTGTGCCACGTAATGACCTGTCACAATCTCTCTCCTTCATTGTTTTGACACCCCGATCTTCACTGCGGGAGCCAGGTACTGTATGTGTGAACCGTTAATTAGCTGCGTCAACCATTACTAGTGCTCATCTACATGAGGCCACATGACCAAAGCTGTAAATTGATAATTTCTTTATTTGATAACAAGATAACAGGATTAAAGTACATCCTCTTCAATACAGAGTAAAATGCATCACTCCCATCCCTCTAAACACCTAATATACTGTAGATTGGTCGATTGACGCAACCAGATAAAAATGAAATATAGTCAAACGCCCTCTGCAAAATTGGAACATTGCGTAGTAATGCCATGTACACGGATTTCACAGGAAAATACAGTTTGTACTCATTGCAGAAAAGATGCTTCACCGCGCAAGAATTTGGCAGCATTTAAAACAAAAGTCTTTTTTGGTGCATTACATATTCATTGAAGTGACACTGGCCCATGTCTTTGTTATTATAAACAGAATGTATCATTTACCGTTCCAATGGAGGATAGGAAAATTGTTAAAATGCCTCTGACAGAAACAGAGGGGGAAAAACACAAGAAACGGTGCAATTATCAATATCAAGACTGCTATGAAATATTGTAACTTCATAAATATGGGAGCATTTGAGTAACATGAAGAACATGAAGAAGAAGCAACAAGCAATAATATGTGCATGTAAGGGATGTTAGAACCGTACAACCTGTGTTTTTTTTTGGCAGAACATACAGAGGTTAGAGAACCTGTCTATACAGGAAGCTACTTGGCTTTCTGTAGCTTTCCCTTGGTGCTTACAAATAGAGATCCTACTTTATCTAGGTGTCCAGCACGTTATGCTACACACACGCTAAGCTATTGTAGCACCGCTAACGTTATAATCTAGAGTCTGGCACTTCCTGTTCCGTTGAGGCCGGTGGGAACCGTTGGGGCTCAGGCTCAGCAGCCTTGGTTGCCAGGCACACACACACACACACACACACACACACACACACACACACACACACACACACACACACACACACACACACACACACACACACACACACACACACACACACACACACACACACACACACAGGCTCACATCACCCAGAAACAGACCTGGAGCGGGGAGCCAGATGAATCCCTCGCCCCCACAATCCAACCACCCCCATCGCCCACCGTCCTCCTAGTCTCCGTAGGCCTGGCTGGCTCCCACAGAGGGGCTGCCACCCCCACCGTACTCACCCTCCCTGGGCTTGCTTTTCACCGATCCGAGCAGAGCCACATGGCTCTGGGTCTACACACTCACACCCAGGGGAAGGCACGACTGCAGCCCCCACAGTACACACTTACAGGATCGTGGAGCCCCTGTGGGGTCCAGGGAGACAGACAGAGGGAAAGAGAACGAGAGAGAGACAAGAGAGAGAAAGAGAGAAAGCCAACAGTCCTTAGGGGAAGTTCTGTAGTAGGGGACTGAGATTCCTCCTAGCCGTGTCTGTCTGTTCCCTTCACTTCCCTTCTCTTTGCCCCCACTGGCAACAGCGTTCTGCACATACGATACGACAGACAATCCAGCGCACCCTCCCAGCACACAGCCTTATCGCTCTATCTAGATTATAGATCCCTTTGACTTAAGCATCATCAAATGAAACTGATATTCACCCACTCTCCCACTAGAACCTATTGAAGCAGATCTACTGCTTCTTTTATGAGCACCTCTGAGAATAAGTTGTAATCGATGACATTGAACGCAGTGGAATTCGAGAAACATTCTCTCTTTTTTTTCTCCGAATGTCAACGGCAAGAATATGAGTACATGTACCGTATGCAACTGCTATGCGATTCCCTATTGTTTCTATAGTACACGCATCGGTTTCTGTGTTCGATTCCGTGTTTATGTTTAACGCTATGTCGCCATTATTTTAGAAGTGATATTCCTGACTGTCAGAGAGCTGGAAATAGGAGTTTAAAACAAAAGACGCTGTGGATTTCTGAAGCGCCTGTTCAAAGAGTTTTGAGTTAATTAGCTTTCTCATAATCTGCCGATGTGGCGATAAAACATGTGTACAAATAGACTGTGGTAGCAAGGCAGGCTTTTGTGACACGCCATTAAACAGTGATGCATGATGTTGCTAGAAGTACTCGTTCTCAGTATTTCGAGTTGAAAGGTCAACGGAGGAAAACACGACAGCGCGACAAAAGCACGTGGTGTACTTTTTTCCCATATGTAGTTCATCAACGTTGGTGCCCATGGTACACGTACAGGTGGGGGCGCCAGGTACCCTAGTGGTTAGAGCGTTGGACTAGTGAACGGACGGTTGCTATATCGAATCCCTGAGCTGACCAGGTGAAAAACCTGTTGTTCTGCCCCTGAACAAGGCGGTTAACCCACTGTTCCGAGGCCGTCGTTGTAAATTGTAACTCAGTTGCCGAGTTAAATGACGGTTAAGTAGAAAACAGACGGAGTGATTTTGAGAACTCAAAATCTGCCGTGGTGTAAATCAAACGTTTGCCAGAATTCAATATCCACTCCCACAGATATCCACTCCCACAGATATCCACTCCCACAGATATCCACTCCCACAGATATCCACTCCCACAGATATCCACTCCCACAGAAACTATCGGTTCACATTTCGCTTTGGTATAGATTCTGGGGGAGCGCGGCGGACACACACACACACACACACACACAATCTTCACCTTTGTGATGTGAACCATAAGGAACACAGACAGCGAACAGTCTAACAACTCTGTATATCTATCTTAATTGACATTTAAACGTATCTATAATATACTTATCTATAATATACCTTGAACCAGCTGAACCTTACAATAAATAAATCCATTGTTCTGGTATTTATCTTTACTCAGTTTGTTATCACAACATATGAGGGGCCATAGTTACTTTTATCACAACTGGTTCTTAATGGATTTTAAAGTAGTTACCTGGGAAGCCTCTGACGTTTATTAGGATCATTTTAGTGGGTTAGACCCGCGCCAGAGAAAGGTCCCCTATCAGGCATCCTCATCATTATGAATTATTGTTTGCGGCTAAAGGTAGAAAATTGTACTTTCTTGCTAGCTCTCCCTGTGATAAATCAAACAGTCACTTTTCACCACTCATACTCTCAGAGATGCTGAGCGCAGCAGTAACTGCCTTTCTCACACATTGTTTACCCATTTCCTTTCTCTTCTGTTGTGTCATGACAGAAGGTTCTAGCAGGTTGGGGGGGGGCTGCGGCGTACCGTTTGTTTGTTGAATTTCCTTGCCACAGATAGCGATTTATTAAACAGTCAGAGGAAATCCTATCGTGCTTGGCGGTGTGCTATTTAATCCACCGTGGAATATATTTGTTAAGAAATGAGTTACTATACTACTGGTGTGTGTCAAAATAGTACAGCGATGTAACGTGCAACGCTCCAGCTCTCAGTCGGGAAGCTTTGTAACGGACATAACAAGGTGACCAAGAAACAACGAGACAAAGAGGTGGTCCAAAGGTTTTTCAGAGCCTATCTGATCAACGTTAACATTGTTTCTTGCTATCTTAAAGCTTTGGGAGAATGAGAGGTGAACCCATACAACTCGATCCTGAGTGAGATCTCTTATTGCAAAGTAATCCTCTGTGTGTTGGTTGCGAGATAAGACTGGGAACTCGCTCAGTGTCTGTGAAGAGCGTGTCCCTCCTTCTATGTCTGTTGAGATCTAAACAGCAGTCACCACCACTGGGGTGATAGGGACAATCATGAGACCAGAATGGAGTTCACTGTCCTAAGCCTCTCGAACAGCATTCCCATCTCCTACTGTCACTGCCAGGGTCATATCATCCCTATGGAGGGGTGGAGAGTGGTTCGGACTGGAGGAGAGAAAGAGAGAGAAAGGGGCAATGAAAAAGGGAGAAATGAACTGTAGAGGCAGATACAGTGAGAGGGAGAGAGAGAGAGAGAGAGAGAGAGATGAACCAAGAGATAGAAAAAGAGAGCAACAGAGAGAGCGAGAGAAAAGTTTGACTTGACTCAGTTGACAAAGAGTGTAATTAACACCAAGAGAAAACCTGGCTTCCTTCCATCAAGTTGAAATAGATGCCGCCCACCAGTCAGTTATGTGACGCTACCTTGGTGTTTCATCTCACTGCGCCTGGAGTGTCTTCCATCATCTTTATGTTATAATATATTCTGATCACCACTCGCTGCTATTCCTATTAGGGATTGTAATAATAATAGCTGGGCGCGAACCCATCAGATCACAGCTCACAGTCGACTGGGTCTCGGCAGGAGAGCACACCTAGCTGCAGGTGACTGCTGAGCTAGATTGTGTGGAGATTAAAATCTCTCTACCAATGTATAGTATCACGCTCAACTTTCAACTCGTGCAGCACTGTATACATACTTGTTCCTCCTTTAATGTTACTGTCGATATGATACGTCCCAAAAATATTTTGTATATAAATGATCAAATATTCTGTCTTGAATCCTAATATTTTTTTTGTGGTTAGAAATACAATAGTAGAGTTTACGCCAACGGCTTTGTTGAATACTTGTTCCTAATTGGCTCGAAGAGCATTCTAGGGCATGTATTATTTCCCTATAATGCACGGTACATCGGCCTTGTCGAATTCTATGGCTGTCGTTTCATTCTTACGTGTTTTGCGTTGGAGCTGCTTCTGAAAGCAAAAGTTGAATTCAGAACATTATTGGCATTGTTGAACACTCAGGGCTCTATTGCGAGAATCAATCTCAGACCTCTATGCGATCTACGGAAACCTTCAACGTCTTTCATTATTTTCCATAGAACGCCCCTCGCTGACTATCCCTTACATAGAGTAAAAGGGTATTCGAGTGACACAGTATGCTGTTCATATTTCCTTGTTGTTCAGTAACAGATCTCTCTTTTTTACACTTGGTGTTATTGCAGCCAGTCCCGCTCTCTAGAAATCACGCGAAATTCACCCGCTACGTGATGGATTGGAAACAAAGGCCAAAAGGTGTTGCCCACTTACCCTGCAACACATTTGTAATATGTCTATTGCTGATTCGGCTCTTTCTCTGTGTGTTAGCCAGCCTCTCTCTGCCTGATGCCATTATTTACTGTGATTGGTGGTAGTACGAGAATACAAAAGAAGAAGAAGCATGCGGCCCATTCTGGCTCAGTGTAACGCAGGGGAGCATGTGGGATACAGTGTGTCTCTTCAACTGGATAGGGTTAAGGCACACAAGACAACAGCTGGGGAAGAAATGTCCGCCAAACCATCCTGGATTGGTGGTGCGCTTGTTCAAATGATCCCTTCACAAAAAGTGAGACAGAAAGTTGATTCCTCCAGCCAACTTGACAGTTGTGTCGGGTTGGCTGGGATGTCCTTCGGGCGGTGGACCATTCTTAATAACACACAGGAAACTGCTGAACATGGAAAACCCAGCAGCATTGCAGTTCTTGACGCAAACCGGTGGGCTTGGCACCAACTGCCATACCCTGTTCAAAGGCACTTCAATCTTTTGTCTTGCCCATTCACTGGCTGTGTGTGTGTGTGTGTGTGTGTGTGTGTGTGTGTGTGTGTGTGTGTGTGTGTGTGTGTGTGTGTGTGTGTGTGTGTGTGTGTGTGTGTGTGTGTGTGTGTGTGTGTGTGTGTGTGTGTGTGTTTGTTAGCAGGAACTTGCACAGTGCACAGGAGGGAATTTAAGTGAATGTGAATGTTCATTTTCTAATTGCTGTTTCTGAGAAGAATTAGAGCTACTTCTGCCATGTAATGGACAATGATTCCAATTACAGGAACACCATCAGCTTGTATGGCAACCAACACCCAGCCCTAATCATTTACCATCGTAGCCCCTCCTCAGACACACACACACACACACACACACACACACACACACACACACACACACACACACACACACACACACACACACACACACACACACACACAGGCTGGTGTTGGTTAATCCTTACTTATGGTAAAGAAAACAAGGCTGAGTGAGAGAGGTGTCTGACTAATAAACTGAGACTCATCTATCTTCATTGGGGGAGTGGACGACGACCTTTGACCCTGGGAGAAACTGAGGCATCCATCATGACGTGTTTGGTAATGGTGTGTGTGTGTGTGTGTGTGTGTGTGTGTGTGTGTGTGTGTGTGTGTGTGTGTGTGTGTGTGTGTGTGTGTGTGTGTGTGTGTGTGTGTGTGTGTGTGTGTGTGTGTGTGTGTGCGTGTGTGAGAGAGAGAGAGAGAGAGAGAGAGAGAGTGTGTGTGTGAGAGGGGTGGGGGGACAATTTGTCTTTGAACAACGTTTGATAAAGAGATGGGATCTTTATGTAGTCCGTAGGTCTGCAGGAGTGATAAATGAGAGCAGTCGATCACAAATCTTATTGATGTGAAAGCCATATTCCACATTGGACACTATCATACTTTCACACACAGTGTAAAAAAAGGCTTGGACAATTATTACATACATGTTTTACTGTGGCCAACAAGTTTGTTTCTATACTATTAATCAATGTATCTATCCATACATTCTTTAAACTGATGGAAGTAAGGAACACGCATATGAGTAAGGATCAGGAAAGGAAGACCCAGAGTTACCTCTGCTGCAGAGGATATGCTCATAAGAGTTGCCAACCTCAGAAATTACAGCCTAAAATAAAAAATAACAGGCTGTGTAAGGGCTATTTGACCAAGAAGGAGAGTAATGGAGTGCTGCATCAGATCACCTGGCTTCCACAATCAGCCAACTTCAACCCAATTGAGATGGTTTGGGATGAAGGAAGGATTGAAGGAAAAGCAGCCAACAAGTGCTCAGCATATGTGGGAACTCCTTCAAGACATCTAGAAAAGCATTCCAGGTGAGTGCCAAGAGTGTGCAAAGCTGTCATCAAGGCAAAGTGTGGCTACTTTGAAGAATCTCAAATTTAAAATACACTTATTTGATTACTGCATGATTCCATATGTGTTATTTCATAGTTTTTGACACACCTACGATGTAGAATAATAGTAAAATAATGAGTAGGTGTGTCAAAACCTTTGAGTGGTACTGTATATCTCTACATCATCAATTGAACTTATTCAATGTAAATTGGAAACACATCAATTTTTCCCATGACACTAGTGTTACTGTATATAATTGCCATGGATTCTTTGAAGTTTCAGTGGCTTAGCATCTGACACTTGTGATAATCCTTGCGCTGCCTGCACCAGGACCGCTGTGCTGATGAAGCAACAGAGGCTGTAGAGGCACACTTAATACATTAACTGCATACCAAGTTGCATCCTATTCCCTCCATAGTGCACTATTTTTGACCAGGGCTCTGGTCAAAAGTAGATTACTACCTAGGGTGTAGGGTAATATTAGGGATGTAGCTATTTACTCACCAACACATTAGTCCATTACTGTCCAGGGAGAGTAAATAGGTAGTGACTTTACCGCCATACTAATGGCCTGCCTGTGAAGACCAATGAAGGTCTCAGGGCAACCACCTCACTCACTGGATTACATCAGAACCACAGGTCACATATCCTGGTTGATTTACATGTATGATATATGATGGAGGGGATTTGTGGGCATCTCACCATCAACTGTTACAGAAATAATGCAATTGAATTCGCTTTTTTGTTCATTTATCAAGGTACATCCACCTGAGACCATAAAAAGTATTTTCTGATTCCCCTAAACACTGAGTAAACTGCAGTGTCCAGACCACTCAAGGTAGGTAGACTACATTATATTGATGGTACTGTATATTGCCACAGGACATAGATTTCATAGCATGAGTTTAGCCTCCACACAGAAAGGACACTTCGCTGTGTGTTTCCAATCAAATGCTGGCGTGTTGAGTTGCCTAATGGCCTAATGCCTCTCTGCCTCCTGTAGGAGCTAGGGACTTGTCTGGCGCATGCTCCCTGCTCCAGCCTCATCCCCATCCTGTCGGGGGCAGTTGGGTGCGGGCAGATGGGAAGCAGGGAAGCAGGCACAGAGGGGGAGGTGGGTGTAGGAGGTGGAGGGTGGGGGGGGGGGGGGAAGAGCGGTAGCTGTCTCTGACCAACTGTGCGTAAACATGCCCATCCAGAGACCCCCCTCTCTCTCCTCGCCCTCCCCTGCGAACTGCCCACACTCCATTAGGATGCCAGGATAATGGCCAACTAGCACTCCCAGTGACACCCCATTTCCTGTGCACTGAGCTCTCCAACCACGACAGATGTCGACAATACCACTCCACCACTACCGGGTGGGGGCCTCTCTGGTTCCTGCCTCACCGGGCCGGGCGGACGCGACCTCACCAGGGGAGCAGCGGGAACAGGAGCAGGGGTAGGAGTAGCCTTATAAATATTCACTTTAGTTCTCGGAGCACTTGGGATCAGCACGGATCAAAAGGTCAGGTGCCTTTTTCCAATTTCTCAGATTAATGTTCCGACAAAACCTTAAACGACGTCTGCGGACTGTTAAGTTGCTACACTTGGGAGGTGGTGTGTGTACATGTGTGTGCGAAGGCGAGTTGCACGCTTGTGTATTGGCGGGGTGGTCATTTAGGAATCTAATTTCATACTGTGATTTTAGTGAGGCTTTAGTTTTAGTGAGATTTTAGTGATGTCTTTACTTGGCTCTGCAACATCAAATGTGTCAATAATACTTCACACCGGACAGTGCATCTCGGCTCTCAGTGAAAGGCAAGGGCCATGGACCAAGGCTAATGGATGGAACAACTACTAGACCTCCTAAGCCGCTGTCCAGAAATCAGCTTTGAGAGGGGAGTGGGGGGAAAAAACACACCACCACTCGCTCCTACCCCCGCACAACACGAGACTTCAAATACCAGAGGAGAGCAATTTAATAGCCTCATTTGAATATGTATCCTGACCTCCCGACAGCTCCCTCCTTCAGTTTTTGAAATTTGAATCCCTACCATCCCTTTTTTCTAGGGCAGAACGAGAAGGAGATTGTTGTGCATTTCCTGACAAATTGAGTTAAACGGACATTAAGTGGGCTTTAAGAAAACAAATGGCTGTCTTTATCACAGGTGGACACTGATGGCTTAATGGGGCCTGTACTGATCCTATCACTGCTAATGGCTTGACAGGAAACATTCAGCTGTTTGTATAAAGGACTGGGGCAGCGAGGCCAGACTGAGCCAGGGCTAACCTGTCAAGTAGCTGTGTGTCCCCTTTGTGCTGGGAAGCAGATGTTTGTATGTATGCGGTGAACTGGCAGAGCTGGCATCAATGCCAGGCGGCAGATGCCTGTACGAGTGCCAGGGTTGCGAACGTTGAACAGACAGACACAGTGGACATGGTATGAGAGAGAGAGAGAGAGAGAGAGAGAGAGAGAGAGAGAGAGAGAGAGAGAGAGAGAGAGAGCGCGTGCAGAGCTACCCTTTGGCCAACATACCAGGCCTAGACCTTTAACTAATTGATCCATTCATTTATTAGCGACCGGCATTTCTATTTCTATGGGGAAAATAAAGTACAATAAAAGTCAACAAAATACAATAGAGCAGAGGACCTTACGTACATGACATGTAGTACATCTCTTTATGTCAACTCTTTATGTCAACCTGCATATTCAGAACAGTCCTTGGCAATCAACATCTGATACCCAAAATAATTCATTCAAATAATAATATATATATTTAAAAAAAAAAATACTAATCATTCATTGTGCCACCATACATACCGGCATAACGAAGATAGAGACGATGCGTTAACATTGATAATCCCTCAGAGCAACTTACTGGGCTTCCAGGAGTTCATTCATTGTGTCCCAACACAGCCTGAAGATCACAGTGTTTCCTTGGACACCTCCCTGTAGTTTTGAGCTGGGACTCTGCTCGCTGAGGACTTTCTCTCATCACCCTTCGGAGAGAAAGAGTCGACTGCTTATCCAAGGTGCGGCTTGTTTCATTAACATCAAAAGACAGGCGCCTGTGGGAGACGGGCCTGATCAAATTCCCCTCTAATTAAAATGAACTCCGGTTGAGATGTTGTGCTGCTTAATATGTACAGAGCGACGCTGATTGCACAATGCGGCACTCCCTTTCGTTAGTACGGATATGATGCTATTCTTCTGAGAACCTGACGTGGATGGAATACGCATATACAGTATGTATCTATGGATCTAGATTGTCCAATCAACATCAATAATGATATGAGCTCTGTGTTTACTGTAAAGTATTAGTATGTTGTATTAAATGTGGCCCCGTCCATTCATCAAGACAGTGAATAATAGATAGGCGTCTGGATTAGGCAGTAGCAGTATAGGCAGGGGACTCCCTTATGTCTCCCTCAGCCTGTCTCAGTAGGTATAATACCCACCCTCGTCCTTGTCTTGACTCAATGGAGCATGCAGATTGCTCTCCAATCCGTCCTTAGATCACCCCCATTCCTACACTCTTAGTAAAAAGGGTTCTACGGGCTGTCCCCATAGATAGAAGAACCCATTTTGTCATTCAAAGGTATAACTGTTTTGGGTTCCATGTTGAACCCTCTGTGTAAAAGGTTCTACATGGAACTCAAAAGTGTTCTACCTGGAACCAAAGGGGTTCTACCTGGAACTAAACACGGTTATTCAAAGGGTTCTCCTATGGGGACAGCCGTAGAACCATTTTAAGTTCTAGATAGCACCTTTTTTCTAAGAGTGTACTGCTGTATTTGTAGCTAATATTCTACTTACCTCAGATACTGTATTTGTATGTAGATGTGTCCATCAATCAGAGGATGACCAAAGCCAAGTGATTTCCTACACCTGGATAGTTGGTTGTTTGGTGCATCAAAGTTTACTCTCAAAGTTATGAATATAAATCAGCTGATTCAAACTTCGTTTTCGAACATGGCTCCTTAGACTCCTTAGTTAAATGGATTTTAGTTTTCAGCTCAAAAGATAACTACACCGTTTACTTAGAGAGGTGTGAGATGGGGGATATAAATTCAATTGAGGTGTTTCTATAGATCAATATTAGAGATCCAACCTAGATCTCAGTTCATGAATACCTGAAAACGCTGTTTCACGCGTTGCATACTGATCATCACCATTTCAACCTGTTGTAACTCCAGATCCTCTCTCCTGATTCCACAAACTGATTTGTGTATGGTAATATCCTTTACTTCCTCATAAATACATGTGTAATTATTCTTCATATCTTTGACTCTAAATTGAACAGGGATGCATGGGGAAACCACATTTGACATTTTACCCACAGAAGACAGACACCTACACAAATGTGGAATATGAAATTGAGGAGGAGTGATTAACGTGATTTGCTCGATTTCACTTGGTTTAGCATCTTACTCCGCTTTTAAAGCCTTTCCCTCCGTTCCCCTCCCTCCTGTCAACCACTGGAACAGGTAGCATCGCCTGCCTCCTGACTCCATTAAACGAGCACTGTGGCCCCCTCACTTTTATTTGACATTTTATTTGGCCGTGACAAACGAGCAGCAGTTGGATGATAACATAATTTGTCTTGTCTTTATGACCCGAACAAAGGACACCATTCATTCATTATTCTGCCGTTGCAGCTCAAAACTAACTGGAAAGGTCCCTGGGTTTGGACAGATGGTGGGTGCAATGTTATTTATATCAATCAGTCCAAAATGTTCGGTCGAGGATTACTATTCTTTGGACCTGATTTGATTTACGTTTTCTACCGCCGCCATCACCTCACCCTAAACTCAGTCTCGTACAGGCTCCTGCAGGGGCAGTTTAATCGAAAGAGGATTGGACATGGACTAGCAGACTTGCGAGGCAACAATGTGTATAAATAAACATTGAAAACACATTGGTTGTCTTACAAGTGCCTTTCCTACATCCAGCTTGTTTCAGTCCCAAGTCCCCGTTTAAAAAAAAATAGAAACTTGTAGCAGGAATGCTTCTGGTGAAATCACCCCTCACAAGAGTAGCCAAAGTGTGTCCTGGTATGTCACATCCAAGCCATTGCTATGCACATACAGTGCATATTCAATCCGAATCGCTCATTATCTAATTCTCATTGGATGTTGTCTCTGCAGCATGGCTACGACTTTTGTATTCCACATATACGACCGAACGTTGCATTTCCTTTATCTTTCACGTTCTGCAAAACATCGTCCCTGTATTGCAGCATTCAATTCCACAGCGAGAATCATTTATGTCGCTGTGGCGAGAATATTGAAATGACTACCATTTACTATGTAATTAGTTTTATGCAAACTAGAAGTGAAGACGAAAGCAAAAAAAAATCTTTATGAATTATGAATCATGTTGTAACTTATCTGGGTGCTTATCGTCACTTGTGATGAGTTAATGTACCTTCCTTTAATTAAAAATGCAGACATGGAGTCCAAGGGAAGGAGATAGTTCGCCTCGAACCCATCAGGTATCTGCATCTCAAAGAGAAAGCCATTCTCAAAGCCCCTTTGTTCTTGTAGCACCGTGTATCAGAACATCACACCTTCTCCTTAGATGATTAAACTAGAGGGGTTAATAGCAATAAGAAAAGGATCAAATGTGAAAAGCAATCAGAGGCCGTTGGGCACAAACACAAGCACACAACACGCGAGGGCACGTGCACACACAGGCGCACGCACACAACACACAACAGACACAACACAACATTAGCTCATCCACCTGACAAGTGCCGGCATCTTTATCAAGTGAGGGGAACGAGAGAGAGAGAGAAAACGGTTCGGGATTGTTACTGGATGAGCCTAAATTCTTCCAAACATTTGCTCATTGACTACAGTCTCCTCTCTCACACAACAGGGCCGGGTGCCCCTGGCTCGCGCGGGAGGGAATGTTGGTTAGCAATACTCATAAAAACTCAATTCATCAACATGAGCATAATTTGCTGCGAACAGAAAACTCACAAAAGGGTGAGCTTGTCAGCAAGACAGGTGGCTGGAGATCTCGCTCTGATACTGAGAGATCTGAATAATAGATTCTGGTAAATGTACGCCAAGACCCAGGCAGGCTGTAAACACAGCTGCTTGTTTTCCCTTCCAACAGAACAGCTTGGCGAGCTCGTCGAGAAGCAGAGCGCTTGCCCCACCTGAGGACTAGAGACGATTAACTAATCAAATGCACAGGCTAAATAGGCGACAAGGAGAGGAGAGAGAAAGAAGAGACAGACAAAGGAGAGGAAGAGAGAGAGAGAGGGAGAAGTGTTGGGTCGGGAGGCTGCAATGGAGTCGTGGACTGTAGAGTAGTCAAAAGAGCATTGGAGCACACAGAAAGGCATAATGGATCTCAATGGGTGTCAATTGATAGATTATTGTGAAATTAAACCCTCAAAGAATACAATTTCACTTTGTCTGAGGATCATTATGGAGCCCAACACGGGTAGTCATCCCTATCAACAATAAAGTAGATGCAATCTTTTTCTGATACACTAGCTTAGCTTGATCACCTTTTGATTTTGATAATGCATTTGTCTCATTCATTAAGAACTGATGTGTGTCAGCTTTGAATATTGCAATGTAATTACATTGAGAATATAGTGTTCGGTTTTATATTTGGCGTTGTGGCAGATCTTTGGCAAATATTTCTGAATGGCACATGGTCTATGCTTACATTCAGATAATTATTCAGACCGATAAAAAAAATGAATCCTGCTGCACTACATTCTCTGTTGCTGATGTCATCTTTCCGCGCCAAAACAACTCGTTTCTGTTACTTCCTACCCGTGATGGCTGCCTTCTCTCCGCTTTTGATGACTCCCCTGTTGAAGTTTAGGGGGGGGGGGGGGTTCCCAGCAGAAGGTAATTAATTATTCAATTAAAATGTTGTTAAACATTTTTAATGAGTAATAGGCACTGGGGAATCGGATACAAAAGTATGTTTAAACAGGAGAAAAGAAAACATGGATATTTCAAAGTTAGTTTCTAGAAATCGGGTCTCGATGACCCACTTTAAAATATTTCACCAGTAACAGAAGTATAAATAAAAAATCTAATGTGATCTAAAGTGTCCTCCATCGCAGGTAGTTATATTGCTTCATTTTCCCTCATGTCTGTTCCCTGTCTTGTCTGTTAACATTCTACAATTAGGCCATGGGTTGGTCTACAAACAACTTGCCCATGTAGGTATCATCGAGGGCAGACAAATGTATTCCCACTTTTCCTGATTTAATTAATTGCAAAGAGAAAATCAGTTTTATTTGAATTTTTATCGAATTACAATCTGGATGCCGAAAGGGCTCGTCCAAGCTACTAATACAATAACAAAGTTGCATGTGTGACAAAACAAGTTCACTTTTACTGTAATGATCCTGAGTTGCCACATGTCCTATCCCTGTCCTCTAAATGTGTCTCATGACGTTTTAAACACCTCTGTTACAACACCCTAAAGTGCATTGCATTAGTCCTCAGTCCATCGTTTCGGCTAGCTATCCCCCGCCATGGCAATACTTCAGGATTTTCATGGGACTGCAGAATTGCAGAACTTCATTATAGGGTGGAGCACTCTGTAGGTTCCTGGCATTGTAGTCTCAATTAGACTCTTGTAAATGTGTTGCTTGCTTAATCACCCCGAAACTGGCCCCTAGGACTTTCCCTAATGCAACCCCATTAAAAGGGCCATCAAAACAAAAGATCTGCCTCTAATGACAACAATCCCTCACGTCTGTCAGTGGAAAGCCAATCGTGTCTTAAATGAGGAATGATGGATGAGCTCGGACCACTGTGTCAAAGAGCTTTATTACTGTTGATGGATGTTATGGGCCCCAACGATCGGGGGCCGGGGCCTCAACAAGGGCCCTAACCGGACCTTCACCCCATCCAGCTTTTCTAAATATGCTTCACTTAAACCCCAGACTTTTTGGGAGATGCAATGTTCATTCATATAGTTGGTGAAAGGGAGGAAGAGAGGGGAAGAGAGAGAGAAAAAAGCTTGTGCAAACATCCTAATTAATACAATTAATGCTCATTTCCTGTCGAGCCCTCAGGCGTGTGCTCCCAACTTTGGCTATGTATTGGAGTGACGTCTACTTCTGGGAGAGGCAATGGTGGGAGGCGTTGGTGGGAGGCGTTGGAGCATACTTCTCCGGCACACCTCTTGTCATGTACATGAAAATATTGGATTTGTGTAAGCATTGGCAGGAGGGAGTTTAGCCTCTTAGCCATCCGGTGTTGATGTGTATCCTCTTCAGGATGACCCACGTCACAGTGTATTCCCACAGCTATGTGTTATTTCAAGTTTAGTGACCGAAAGGCAACGCAAGCTACTATCAACTGTATCCATTAGACCTCAGTGTTCTCAGTAGACGTTGACCTCTCTTTCTCTCTCTTTCTCTTTCTCTATCTCTCTCTCACTCTCTCTCTCTCTCTATCTCTATCTCTATCTCTATCTCTACCTCTATCTCTCTCTCTTTCTTTCTCTCTCTTTCTCCTTCTCTATCTCTATCTCTTTCTTTCTCTCTCTTTCTCCTTCTCTTTCTCTATCTCCTTCTCTATCTCTATCTCTATCTCTATCTCCTTCTCTATCTCTATCTCTATCTCCTTCTCTTTCTCTTTCTCTTTCTCTTTCTCTTTCTCTTTCTCTCTCTCTCTCTCTCTCTCTCTCTCTCTCTCTCTTTCTCTTTCTCTCTCTTTCTCACTCTGTCTCTCTCCCTCTGTCCCTCTCCCCTCTCTCTCTCCTCCTCCTTTATCTCCCTACTAGGCCCCAAGATACAAAGACATAGCAACCTCGGAACATCTTATTGTGTTAATTATATATGTAAAACACATTCCCAGGAGAACATACTATATTTAAAGAAGCAGAAGCCAGACAAGGTCCCTCCAACATGCCTACTGCTCTTAGGGATCGCATACTTACAGAATGTGGCTCATAAGGGAGAGATCCTCTGGGTCTGCAGCAACTGTGCTACGGAGCCCAGCATTTTCAATGACAGGTAGGTAGGCCTAACACAGCAGAGAAATGCTGTTAATTGCAAATGAATACACATCCCCAATTCATTAGGCATAAATCATTTGGCCACTTGGGTATGTATGTGCTTTCCAAATTACTTATTCTTTTTGTATTTCAAATTACCTATTCTTTGTGATGTTTCTTTTACAAGATTAGCAAGCTATGCAACTAGCCATTGGCTTTTTCCAGGTCTGACTCTCTTTTGGGTTTTCTTCAGCAAATAAAATGGAGTTAAAGAAGCTGGAGATTGGGTTAAGAGCTGTTAGCAAATGTGGATGTATACTAAATAGTTTAGCAAAGCTCATTAGTTGCTGCATAGTTTTACATCAGTATGGCATGTTCCATACATTATTAACAAAATATTGTTGACATTAAAAACATATTTTAATCGGGTAGAATGACCAGAACCAGAATTCTGTCCAGTATGTTGTCACAGGTTGTGGACGATCCTAATTAAAATGGTCTTCCTCATTATCATCCATTGCCCTGTGTATTTTGGAAAACACTCTGTCCCTGGCATTGGTACATGCACCCAAATTTAGACATGTGACACTGGTCTTTAGCCCATCAGATGGCCCACACTGACATGAGAGGGGAAAGTGGGGCAGCCGTCACTCCCAGTGGACCGTGGACTGCTGCTCCCCTCACACACACGCAGATGGCACAAGCAACATTCCAGGGTTCATCAGTTGCTACTGAAAAAAAACTTGCCATCTTTAGTGGCATAATTTATTCGTAGACAAGGTTGGGGGGTGGAGGGTGAGGAGGGGTGGGGGTGAGGGCGATGATGGCTAACTGTCATGTCCAGCCCCTGGTTCGGGGAGAGTTGGATCGGACGGAGACTAAGGCAATGTCACCGGGAGGAGTGAGGAGTGCTGGCCACGGCCCTGGTGAGAGCATCTGCCCTGGGTTTGAGGGTGAGCCATGGCCTTCGCTGGCTCCAGGATTCCCCCAACCTAGTCTCCTGAGCTACATGTTACCCCTGTGCCAGAGAGAACATTTGGGGGAGAAAGAAGGAGCACAGGATGCAATTCTATTGTGAGTTTGAGAAATTGTGAGAGTCCTAAAAGGATGTAACTGTCTGGAACTGAAGGTTTCAATTTCAGATATACTATCTTTCGGATTCCTTAGATGCTTTTTCAGATGATAAAATCAAAACCAGATTCTCCTTTGTGTTGCACATCAATTTGTCTTTATCCTGCTTTGACCATCAACAAAGACTTTTCCCTTTCCCTCCATGTCTCTGACATGAGAAGGATGCAGTCTATATACAGGAGAGATAGATACAGAGAGAGGAGAGAGAGAGAAACACTCTGGGTTTGTAGTGAGAGACGACAGAGATAACAAGCAGTTCGCTGTGGAGGTGCTGCTTTGTTCACAGTGGTCCGACTATGCAGGACACCGCCAGAATACTGCCAAACAATTCATTGGAATGGAAGAAGAAGAAGAGAGTGAGAGAGAAGAAGAGAGTGAGAAAATGGAGAGTGGGAGAGAAAGTGAGATGCGCCACAATATACTAAATACCCCATCCGTATTGTGTACAGAGCTCGGGAGATCAAGTAAGAGGACATTGTTTATCCCATTGTGAATAGAGGTGATCAGATGTATCATAACCGCAGCGTAAGGTAACGACCGTTGACAAATAACAAAGTGACAGCCTCTGTGGTGTCTGCATCAGTGTCATCCCCAAAACAGGCCGCTGGTGCTTTGGATGCATGGATGTGTGCCTCCCCACATTAATCTGTGTACGGCCACAGAGCTGCAGCTCCAGCCAGGGGTAGGGAGGGAGGGAGCTGCATTCTCAACACAGCCCCGGCCTATTTGACCACAGGGGAGGCTGTCAATTGCCCAGATAGTTCTGGTAATTTTGTGAGTGGCGCACTCCTCTGGAAGAAGTGTTGGGGCTACTGTGGTGCACATTATATATTCAGAGGCGAATTGAATGTGATCTTTTTCTGTCTTCTCTTCCATGGCGGATTGTCAGGGCAGGGTCCAGGCTTTGCTGTGGCATTTCTACACGCCTTCAAGTCAGGAAATGGATAAACGAGGTATATTTGCAATATTGCAAGAAAAAAAAACTCACATAAACAGGATTAGTGTTATCAGTAGACCCACGAGAGGGCAGACACACACACACACACACACACTCACACACACACACAAACACACACATTTCTGAGACAGAAATACATACTTAAATACATGAATATGTAAAGAAATGAGACCTTCTTTTGATGGAGGTCTGGGTTTATAGGGTAAAACAGCTACAGAAAACATTATTGTTCTGGGTCATACAGGTAGGAGATGTTTAACGGCTCTAGTTATTAACTAATGTAATAAACTGTGCGGTAATTGACTCAGATGATGCTCAGTGGTGGAGTGACAGAGTCGGGTTCATAACGCCAACGCTATGGAGAGGGAAAGGGTTGGAATGTGAGTATTGGCCTGACTGATACAGCGACAAACGTGCCATCATTTTCAAGCGCACGCTGTTTTCGTTAGTCGAAATGTCGAGGAAATGAATATATCTGTTAGCACTTCCTATGCTGCGTAACTACTGTATGAAGAATGGAAATCATTTTCTAAAAGTTGTTTTTCGCTGCTGTCTCTGAGTATCCGATATCTGGGACTGTTATTGCAAATCCCCCATACAGATGGCTGATATTGTTAATTTGTAAATGGAACAAGCATCATCTACATGGAGAAGTCAGGATGTGATTTATAGATAGAGAACAGAGGCAGAGAGTTAATTGCAGTGCAAAGACTCCAATCAGTCTTTGAGGATGTGTGCTACGATTCGCTGCAGCAAATAAACTATATTGTTTGTTTCGCAAACCAAAAATAAACAAACAAACAAACACGTTCATATTGCTCACATTGATTTGTTTATCAATGTTTTCAGACCCGGAGATTGCTCTATTGCTCTAAAATTGCCTTCTTTTCAAAGATTCAATAAGTTGACGGAAACATTGTCAGCGCGAGTCTGTCGCTTTATTTTAGTGCAGGCAGCAGGCAAATCTGTCTTTTTGAAAATTGAACATTTTTCCTTTAAAATACTCCAGTGATGTATGTGTTCTCCTCCCCCCCCAACGCTATTGGTTCATAAAGAGAAAACCCCCCTACAAACGACATGTGGTGTATTGGAAATGGCTCATCTTGAATAGATCAGATTCTCTGATCAACAAAAAGATCTCTACATGGGAGATGTTTCTCACAAAAGGTACCATGTCAAATTACCACCCGTGTTATTTCAACTCTTAAAGTGTGTATGTATGACTGTCTGACGTCCTTCTCCCTGCAGTAATTGGCACGGTGGTCTGATCTAACCCTATGAGTGGTGTGCCTCCTGACGGAGCCAGGGGCAGAATCAGGAAGGTGGACACTGCTACATGCTCCTCTTTAAATGAGCACCGTGGACCTTTACACATTTCTGGAAGGTGAAGAACGGCAGGTATAATTGTATTGAATGCTTATTCACGCCGAACACTTGTATTTTTGTAGAAGCGCGGCAGGTGGATGGAACAGGTATCACTTCAACGAAACAAGAAAATAATAAAGAAGTAGAGGTAAAATAGGAAACCTTCCCTCTACTATTCCTTCAGTACTGCAGTGTTGAAGTCAACATGCACCTTCATCCAAACTGTATGTGCATATTTACTAGTTCTTTATTGGATTGGATGTCACCCATTGAATTACCTCTCATGACTAACCCCCCAATCTAATAACAAATAGCTTTAATTGCTGGATGTTGTCCCTGCTTACCAAATTCCAACAGACGCCTGACTGAGGTGATGTTTCCTACAATGAAAAACAGAGAAGGGGCCTAGTATACTTCCATACTGTCTTACAGTGTTGCTACACATGGCTACAAAGAAGCTGTATGTATGGGAACAGTGGTACTGGCAGCTCCCGGTCAAAACACACACACTCCCTTTCTCTCTCTCTCTCATCACACACACACACACACACACACACACACACACACACACACACACACACACACACACACACACACACACACACACACACACACACACACACACACACACACACACACACACACACACACACACACACACACACACACACACACACACACACACACACACACACACACACACACACACACACACACACACACGGAGAGAAAGGAAAAACATCTTGAGTGCTCCGGTGACAACGTGGATGTCCTCCTCCCACTGGCTGTCGTCCAAATTCAGCTCGTCTTCAGGGAAAACACGAGGAGAAATGGAACAACTGGTTTTAATGAAACAATTACAAGACACTAATTATTATGTTAATGTTTGCCTACTATCATCAGCAACCGTTAACTGCCTTCTGCACCTAGAGGTTTAGCGCTGTGTGTGTTTTCTTCTTCTCTCTCCTGCTTCGTTCTCCGGGAAGGGGAGAGAATAGTGTTTGAATAGGACGGCATCTGTAGGAATATGTCCAACTAAATATGAAAAGGAAGAGACACAAAGAGACTCCTGCCATTGACATAGAATGTCAGGTACATTTATTCCCTTAATGCCCCAGCAAATAAATTAGCAGCAGGGTAGAGAGTGATTCAAAGCTATTAGTTTTAGATACAGGGGGGGGGGGGGGGGTCTGTGGAGGTGCAAGAGACAGTAGGCTCAGGAGACAAGCCTTGAGGCTAAAACACACACATACAGGCATGCACGCACGGGCACACACAGGGGCACCACACACACTTACACACTCAAAACACAACCCAGCAACCCGTACATGCTGTAGGTGATGGAAATCTGCCTTTTTCAAATGCATGATAACTGGATGAGGGAAATTGAAGATGCGTGAGCAACTGCAGATCTCCCAAGTTACCAATTCTTTAAAAAAAAGCAGTTGAAAAAAATTATACTTGGGACAACACATTCCAGCATATTCCAAAGTTGTTTGATAGAGAAGAGTGAAGTTATTTATGAGCAGTGAAATGTCAAAACAATTCAACACATCTTGATGTAATTCAATTGTGGAATGTCACAGCACTGAGAGCATACATTTGGTACTCAATAGCGTTGTGTGTCATTGTTCCTACACAGGTTTGTACGGAACAAAAGTTACCCCTCTAAACCTTCGCATTTCTAGGTGTGACAAAAACATTGGCAAACAGAAAAATCCATCAAATTCATTTTTTTTTCAAATTTTTAGTTGCTTGCCATCTAATCTTTCTATTGGGCAAGCCCTGGCTTTCAACACATTCTGGGAACTCCCCTCATCTCACCCCTCCCACAACGAAAAAGCAGTCAGTTTGATTGAAACCAGTTCAGCAACAAGCCTTAATTTCATTACATGCTATTAATGCAGACTGACTTCATCCTAAAGGATAGAATGCCGGCTATGACCTCCCAGCGGCCAGACAATGACAGGGGCCTTGATGGCCCCCATAACTGTCCCCACACAAAGAAAAGGGGGGTTTTCATAATACTAAAGTCCTGTCAAATATTTTGATATGTCCCACACACCACGGGTGCTGCTCCTCCTGTGCCTCTCCCTGCCTTTCCTGTCCCTTTCGAAGTGAACAATTGACTTTTTCTTTCTTGAAACCTTTCATGGGAAGCCATGGCCTAGCAATGCAGTCTGTACAGCTGGGTTCATTCCCATGCTTCACCCTGGCTGGCGAGTTCGTTGACGGGAAGGCAACTTCAGTGGCGTTGTGTGGCCGCATTGGTTTCTATTCAACTGGTTAACTTACCACACTGAGCAAAGTCATATTTTTCTGCATTTAGCAAGACTGCAGTTTTGAGGGCCAACTTTGTGAATGCTTTGAGTTTTTTTTTTAGCTTCATGGGCTCTATTTTCGGCTGCCGTTTAGACGGCGCTAGTGTCAAACGCACACCAGATTGCAAATTCATCATGTAAAAACCGGCGCACTGGCATTGTCCAGCCCAAAGGCCAGATTCAGCAATTTACCTGTCTTATATCAGCTTGCGTGCGTTCAGATGGGCGGGGTGGAAATATTTGAAGTGTGTCCTTAAAAACATACATCCAAATTGCTAATTTCAGGCAGTGCTGATAGGGATATTTAAGACCAACCAAAAGCTGGTTTTAGCAGTAACGCAGTTGGTTATGGCAGGAATTTTGACAGCGGAAACGCAGCCTGTCCAGCCGTGACGCACACTGCCCATATGCGGATGGAAAAAGAGCAACCTAATGTGCTTTTGGTGCCTGTATACTATGTATTTAGACACAACATAAAAATTTTTTGTGTCTTCCCAATGCAATCCGATAAGTAGTCAAGACTGTCGATAAAAGGTTTGGCTGCTGAGACCACTTGGAAATAAATCTTAATCCCCAAAGCTTTATTAAAATAACAAGTGCACTGACATTCCCTTTTTTTAATCTACGCATTGTAGGCAGGCCCGTATTTTAGCCATGCAGGTCTCGTTTTGGACATGCGTAAACCCCCCCCCATGATGCAGGCTATGTGTCCATGCCCGTCATAAGGAAGTTTAACAAGTTTAACATCATTTAGCAGTTATCAGTACGCTGTAGAAATGTCATGTGTTCAAAACCCAACTCCTCTCTTAGGCCTACTATAATAAAGGCTGGTTCAAAAGCAATGTTTGTAGGTTTTATGATATCATTTTATTTATTGACGGTTGCTGTTGGTGTTGTTTAAACTGATTGCTTGTCCTTCATTAAATTGCATTACAACCAAATGTATTTGAATGATTTACCATCCTGGGTTCATGGTGACAACGTCCGCGGTGCGCTTTCAGTGCAACTTCTCGAGGTGTGTGAATGGGATCTAATCTGTAAGATGGTTCCAATTGTGTTCATAAAACAGAGGCCTATGTGGGAGCAGTTTAGTGGTGGGCGTACATTCTCGCTTTCCTATATTGGATCTTCGTCCAGCTCCTGTGAAACTCTTTGGATGTGCGTAAAACCCTCCATTGTGTTGTATATCATATGCCCACGTGAAGAAATTATGGTTCGACATATTTAAAACAAGTTTACATTTTCAGGACTTATCAATAACGAATTTAATCTTGCTTATTGACAATGTTTGGCAGGTTCATTCTCAGCATAACACAATTTACAGTAGGCCGAGCCCCTATATCAGTGTGAACGCTACTGAAGCCATGCAATTACTTAGAACAATGTGCACTGCAAATGGGTTCAAGTTAACGTATTTAGCAAAGATATGTCGACATTTTGTTATTTTGTTTCTGGAAGCCATTTAACAAACTATAACATTGGAATTGGAGTTGATTCCAAGGCAATACATAAAAGACAGCAGGAACACAACTTGAAGCAACCGCATATTTCGCCATGGAGCACATTCTGATTGGCCAGTGAAAGGCCAAGCCTCGACACACCCACAACTTGTTAATTCATCAAAGCCCAGCCCTTTCATGCTAACACCAGCAAGTTCTCTGATAATTGTGATAGTGAAAATAGATCAAATATTTCTGACACACCCCTGAACCTATAGTGCCTGCGCTTAGATTTACCATTGCGTCAAGTTTGTTAAAATAGAGCCCTTAGAATTTCCCATATTCTTTCATCAGTTTCTATAACATGAGAAATGTTCAATCTACTTGTTCACATCAGCAGGTTATGATAGTAGCAATACAAACCAGAGGCAACTTGCTGATGTGAGGAACAAAAATGTTGCTCTCTTTCTCTAATGAAGAACAGAAACATACTCTCGCTCTAATCAAATATACAGCACCACGAAGGTAACTTTCTTAGTTTCAAAGTTCATAGTTGGTAACTATGGATATGAATATTTATAGAAAATGACCCTGGCTGATGGCAGGCCTTTCTCCAGCATGGTATTAGCCATGTAAAAGAGATGAAAGAAAGGGGATCCGTCTCACTTCCATGGCCTTGCGCCGGGACACAATGGGCAACCAGCCGTTCAATTAGTTTGCCATCTTAGACTGACTACTTGACAGGTCCAACTAATTGTTAATCCCGCCATAACTGTTGCTTCCAGTAATTAATCATATAACAAAAGCCGGGCCTCTACTTGGGCAACCCTACTGCTGTGGAATGTATGTCACAGTCATGTCGCCCACGATCCACCACTCGAAATTGTGTGGCGCGACCTTATATTGATGAACGTTTTCCAATATGTAATCTATACGGACACGTATTTAATCTTCATTTTTGGAAACACCTTAGTAAGTGAGGAAAAGGTCCAAACCTCTTGCGTGTGTGTAAACTAAACTAAACAGCGTATCCCAGGGACCCCGTGAACCATGGTTCATGCTAATGTTCCGTGTTCGCTGAGGCTCTGAGGAACAGGTCTGGAGGTCAAGTATCATTCATCATTAGATGGAGTGTCATTTTCTCCACTTCATGTGGCCGCAGCTGCCCGAAAGACGAGAGAGGGGGAGGAAAAAAGGTATTATTTGAAAGGACGAGAACACAATCCAGGCTCTTAAAAGAGAAAGAGAGAAAGGGAGGATAATAAGAACACAAGGTGCCACTGTGTCACAATCCCAGAATCCCCCTAATGTGTGAACAAAAAGTTGGTGATGTCATTTTTTTCCCCCCTGACCCCTGAAAGTCACAAGACATGCAACATTCTTGGGACTGGAAGCCATGATAACAATGAACCACCTTGTCTCAGCCAACTGAATCCCTTAGCCGTGACCCCATATGTGAATTTTTGGTGTGTCCAAATCATGATTAATATCTGTTTTCTATCTCCGTGTCGAGGAGTTGCAGTAGCTAGCTAACAAGAGCATCTCGTGTTATCATGAAAAGAACCCTAAGGCTTCCCAGAGCTTCCAATCCCTCATAAAAGACCAAATTAGATTGCTTAAAAAAATGGACACAGATCCAGTTTTTTTTTTCTCTAAAGGACTTTGAGATTAGATTCTAATGGAACAAGGATGTGTGTTATTTCTCAGAGAAATTCGATTAAGAATTGTTTTTGCAGGATTTTAGTGATTTTATTTTTTCTTTTGCCAAAGTTCCACTCAGCAACATGAATGTTTTATCTGTTCGCAGTTGTGTGATATAAGACCAACAGAGAATGTAGCAGGATTTAATAAACGGCGAATAGCGATGCATTTCTGTAACATTTGACTCGAAGCAGCCTGTTTTATAAGCATAAAATTTTCTTCCTCTTCAATATCAATAAATGTTGAATAGTCTCTCACTATATTGTCACAATAACATAAGGAAAATGCACAGTAGAATTATTCAACACCACAAATACACGTTTAAAGAACACCATATTTGTTTTCTATGCGTTTGGCAGTTGGCCTATCAGTTGCACTGTCATTTAGAAACAGTTTTATGACAAGTCTAAGCAACGGACTTATTAATAGCACCATGCGGAATCTAAAACCGTTGGTAGAATGGAGTATGCTATTCTGGGGGTGGGGAAGAGGGTGGGGGTGAAGGCAGAATACCCAACTGCAGAAAAAGCTGTGCCTAACTGGCACGGTTACAGCTTGGGTTAAGAAATGTTGACGTGAGGGACCAAAACAAAGAGCTTCAAAAACTGACCATCCCATCGCCAACCTCCACACTGAGTGGGACCAAAGCTAATATCACACACAACACAAAACCCACAGACACTAGAGCCAGAACAGTGGGGCTCCTTCCCTAATTTGACTTGCTCTGCAGGTGGGCACCAGCTGCAGGCGAACAGGTTACCGGGCCTGTCTTTGTGGTGACAAACACGCTAAGGAGAGTTGCCTCCCAGGAACAATGACAACAATGGCCGCCACACCACAGCAATACTCAGGTCTGGAAAAAGAAAGAGTTCATTTTTTGGCAGCCCTTCGAGGTAACTCTGCACACACCAACGTTGTGTAGAGTTAGACAGTAGACGTTTTGTTGTCTCAACGTCTAGTCATTGAGATGGGGGATTTGGAAGGGGGGGTAGCTAAAAAAAACACACAAAAAAAACACGTCCGTTCACATGACTCAAAGAAAGCCCCGTGTGTCTGTCATGTCAGTCCGAGGCCAAATCCTTTCTGTCTGTCCATTCATTTCAGCCCCACAGGCACAACCGGAGGAACAGTTAAGTATAGACGCTTGTTTGACTGTCATAAGCAAGCAGTAAATAACTAATTCAGGGATGGAGACACCACTGCTGTTTTATTTATAGAACAATACATAGAGGCTGAGGGATTAGTACTGGGCCTCTGAAGCATCCGAAGCAGGCGAATGTCCCCACTTGTCAACAACAACAACAACATGATAATGAGCACCTTCATAAACGCTTAAATTCGACTACAAACGGCACAATACTGCCTTGTTGTACTGTATCTGAAGTTATACTGGATAGAACAGACATTTTATTGAGATTCAGGGTTCGGGTCAGTGTCAACCGAACGGAACACATTCAGCTTGAAAAAGAAACATAACAGCACTGTCCCCCCAAAAAATACCTCTGTGGTGAAAATGTCAACCAATTGCGTTATTGTGATTATTTCTAGGTCCTGTATAACAATCTGAAACCTCAATACCTTACTTTAACACACATTATGGCATTCAGTTCAAGGCTCAGCAGTCACCCGTTTCGTTTTGTGATATTCCAGATTACTGGTTGCTAACCCTTCAAAAGCAAACACACAGTAACAGACAGACAGACAGGGTAGTCATTTCCAAGCGCAACAGAAAGCAAGGCAGGCGATTGAATGCCTCGGAGGTACAGAGGGGCTTTCAAATGATTCGAGCAGAGATCTCCACATGGTAACACAGACTCCTCTCCTCAGGCTCATTTCACAGAATAAAAAGACACCTAAGTACTCACAGTGAAGGAGCTGCCTTTAAACCAAACATACGTAATTGTTTAATATAAAACGATAGGGCTCATTTTATCAGGTTTGGTTATGGCAATCTGATCACATTTTTCTCTCTTTAATGTGCCATTATAGCAACCTCGATTACAGCTTTGAAAAATGGTGACGTGCTTAACAATGGTGGAGATATGCGAGGCTGCGAACAATTGAATTGGCACAATTGTTATTTATATGATACCAGTTAAGTAGCTCTGATCAACCATGATGGGTGGTTGATAAAAACACATAAGCGGACTTTACATGTTCAAGGAACATCATGGGGACTTTACAGTCTCTGCTTATGCGTACTGTGGAGAATTATTGCATTTCTGGCTTGCTGCACTTGAATTTGAAGAATACTGTTGGTCAAAGTTTTGGCATTTCTCAGGCCATTTTGTTCACAACGGAATGTGAAGGCCTCAATATGAGTTTCCTTTTTGGAAGTGCAATATCCACTCTGGTTCCTTCCTACTATCCTCCACCTGTCTGTCTTTTTCCTCTCTTTGTCCCAAATATGTCCACCACTGCGACGTTGTCCATGTAAGACATTCATCAGGCTGCCTTTAACACATTCATCCACACCGCCGAAACGTCCACATTTGCTGTAAAGCACGTCAATATAACGCCAACTTCACTTCAACACCCTTTTTTCAAGAATGCATTTCATTTCGACATGCATTTCATTCTCCCAGAAATCTGTTGTCATGGTATTCACTCTTCAGATGGCCAGGAAGAATGCCTTGTTGGAAACCTAGTGTCTCATCAGGACCCTGGTGACAACCCCTTGGCCAAAACTCGTGAAAAAAACCCAGCTATCGTAAAACAGACGGGACGTACCGTAATTAGCTGTTGGCAGGCTGTAGTGTAAATCTGGGCAAGTTCAGAATGATTTGCTTACATTGTTGCTCTGTTGACAAATTATTATATACATGCTGATGTTCTTCATGAAGAAATGTCCCTATTGTACCAAATGTGCCAACGACTGTCAGCCAGCATAGAGAATTATGGAAACTAGATATTTGTTCTCTGAATAAGGTTCCAGGTTTGATTCAGTAGGAATATATATATTCTTTAAATGAATGCAAGTTTAGCTCACGTGGAGTGTTGCTGGTGCATATTTTGTATTTTATTCTCTCTTATGAAATGTTATGACTGTTATGAGTTGTGAATAACACAAAACCCTGCTATAGCACAAGCCAGGAGAAATATTGTATATGGTTACAAACCAGACTAAACAACTCTGTTTATTCTACAGCCTCTCCAGAGCCATCTTACCACCCACATACTGTAGTATCAGTTACTGTACATTGACAAGATTACCAACATCTTATGAACAAAAAGTTACACTTTGACATTAAAAGTTGCCACAGATGTTCCATCAGCCAGCCCAGATCCTCTATGCTCTAGCCTACATATTTGTTTTTCACATCCCCTGTCAGAGTAGATAAAGGCTTCTGCTTACCTGTGGCTGCCTAGAGACAGTTTACAAGAGCAGATTTATCCACCCTGATGTTTTGATGTCACTACAGACACCTCCGGGCTCTGTACTGTTGTAACAAACTAAACCCCAATCAAATCCTTGAAGTAGTCATCTACACGTAGGCCTGTCTACCTTAATGCTAAATAATTAGCAGCATCCAAGGCTCCCTGGGATCCGTACCTCAGGGCTAAACTTGCTTTTCCTTCTTTGATCATTACATTAATTAAATCTGGCTCCCTTGACAGGTTGAGCTAAAAAAAAACAGGTAGGTGTCATATCATAGCCACCTCAATGAGGATAAAACACCTGGTGTTGTATACGTGGCTCTGTCTGTCATCGATGATCCCCTGAGAGTCAGGAATGACGGATAGCCGCTGCTCTAATTTGAACCGATGTCCCATATGAGAAGAAAATAAATAAATACCAAATCGTAAGACACCCTGGTTTCGTAGACTGGAGTCTAGAATTGGAGACTTGGCCTGAAGAGAGAAAAGTCATGTTGTCAGACCTCCGTGTCACTCAAGTCATAACTACTGCCCCAGGGACAAATTAGAAGTCGGTTTCAGGAGATGTGTCAAAAGTATTCTCGGTCCACATCACATGCAGAGAATCTTACTAGAGAAGAAGAAGCTAAAGAACCAAAGTCATACATGCAGGAGACAGGCAAGCTACTGTATGCTTTACCTTAGATTTTATCAAGTGTCTTACTACTGTCCAAGTAGTTTATTGTAATAGTTTAGTTGGCGACATGTTCAACGTGTATGGGGTGTTATGTTTGCTAGCCGTTATTAATTGTTAATAACTGAAAATCGCAAATGAAAAAAGCTTAATAGTGTCATGCTAGTCACATCACTGTACATATTATAGAATAGCACCACATTTGAGCTGCCTACAGTACCAGTCAAAAGTATGGACAGACCTACTCATTCAAGGGTTTTTCTTTATTTATTTTATTTATTTTTACAATTTTCTACATTGTAGAATAATAGTGAAGACATCAAAACTATGAAATAACACATATGGATTCATGTAGTAACCAAAAAAGTGTTAAGCAAATCAAAATATATTTTATATTTCAGATTCTTCAAAGTAGCCACCCTTTGCCTTGATGACAAGCTTTCTCTCAACCAGCTTCATGAGGTAGTCACCTGGAATGGGACTCCCGAGTGCAAGAGGAGTCACAACAGTCCCTGGTTTGAATCCAGGTTATATTACATCCAGCCGTGATTGGGAGTCCCATAGGGCGGTGCACAATTGGCCCAGCGTCGTCCAGGTTTGGCCGGGGTAGACCGTCATTGTAAATAATAATTTGTTCTTAACTGACTTGCCTAGTTAAATAAAAGTACAATTTAAAGAGAATCGACAGTCCATTATTTTAAGACATGAAGGTCAGTCAATGCGGAACATTTCAAGAACTTTGAAGGTTTCTTCAAGTGCAGTCGCAAAAGCCATCAAGCGCTATGATGAAGCTGGTGTTCATGAGGACCACCACAGGAAAGGAAGAGGATAAGTTCATTAGAGTTAACTGCACCTCAGATTGCAGCCCAAATAAATGCTTCACAGAATTCAAGTAACAGACACATCTCATCTTAACATCAACTGTTCAGAGGAGACTGCGTGAATCAGGCCTTCATGGTTGAATTTCTACAAAGAAACTATTACTAAAGGACACCAATAAGAATAAGAGACTTGCTTGTGCAAAGAAACATGACCAATGGACTATAGACCAGTGGAAATCTGTCCTTGGGTCTGATGTGTCCAAACTTCAGATTTTTGCTTCCAACTGCCGTGTCTTTGTGAGACACAGAGTAGGTGAACGGATGATCTCCGCATGTGTGGTTCCCACCGTGAAGTATGGAGGAGGAGGTGTGATTGTGTGGGGGTGCTTTGCTAGTGATACTGTCTGTGATTTATTTATTTAGCACACTTAACCAGCATGGCTATCACAGCATTCTGCAGCGATACACCATCCTATCTGGTTTGCACTTAGTAGGACTATCATGTCTTTTTTAACAGGACAATGACCCAAAACACACCTCCAGGCTGTGCATGGGCTATTTGACCAAGAAGGAGAGTGATGGAGTGCTGCATCAGATGACCTTGCCTCTACAATTACCTGACCTCAACCCAATTGAGATGGTTTGGGATGAGTTGGACCGCAGAGTGAAGGAAAAGCAGGTGTTCAGCATATGTGGGAACTCCTTCATGACTGTTGGAAAATCCTTCCCCATGAAGCTGGTTGAGAGAATGCCAAGAGTGTGCAAAGCTCTCATCAACGCACAGAGTGGCTACTTTGAAGAATCTGAAATATAAAATAGAATTTGATTTGTTTAACACTTTTTTGGATACTACATGATTCCACATGTGTTATTTTATAGTGTTGATGTCTTCACTATTATTCTACAATGTAGAAAATAGCATAAAGAAAGAAAAACCCTTGAACGAGTAGCTGTGTCCAAACTTTTGTCTGGTACTGTACATGCGTTACATTGCTGCTCTATCTGATGTGCATGTTTCTTCTATATTCAAAGGAGACTGAGAGAGATGTATGTGATGCGAAAATACATTTTTTAAGTCGCTTTGATCCGGATCATTAACTGTTTTGGAATCAAAAGTTGAAATAAGGCCTAAGTTGGTGGTTGGACCAGGATTCCATCTGGATCTATTTCTATGTGACGGAAGTTGAAGATTATAGTGTTCACGTGCCCATTGGATTTTAGTTCCAAGAACATGGGACATCGTAGCCAAACCAGACTAAACCAATAAGAGTTGGCGGAATTGGCCATCCTTTCATTGACCACATGGTCCCTTTTCGATTGGAAGCATTTTATTATCATGGAAATCAACTCTGTCTGTGTAATTTCACAAAACTAAACACACACACACACACAGACACACACGCACATACACACAGACACATACATTCCCTCCAAATGCAAAGGGAAGTTCTCACAACATCACAGAACAATTACATATTATGGAGCAATAATTTACACTCTAAAGGCCTTCTAAGGAAGACAGAATCAGTTAATACGGAAAACATTTTAAAGTCAGAGACTGAAATGTAATTTATGGATCTGTGTGCTCTTTGTTGAAGAGACCATTATCCATTGAAGACGTCCATTACTTGTCAACACAGAGCTCTAGGTTCCATGCCAAAGAAACGTGTATAGATTTAGATCCCTTAACAATTAGAAAAGATAAACAGTAATGTCCTTGTCTGACCCTGTATATCTGCTTTGGGTTTCACAGCAGGCATTGTGGCCTACATATTTATACAAGTCCTATGGCACTGTTGGTTAAACGTCTGACAAAAACCTTTAATTCGTGATCACATGAAAAGTTTTCCAATATGGTCTTTGTTAGTAGATTATCTCCAGAGAGTTGAGATGATAAAACGATATCCCATCAGCCACCATACCGGGTGTACTCCAAGCATGTCACATACAGGGATAGGTTCAAAGCAAACAGAAGTGACAGAAGTGCTTTCTTGCTTCCCAAGCTTCCAACATCAAATGATAACACAATACATTTCAGAATTTAATGAAGACGTTTGAATGCAGGGAAGAAGCACAACACTAAAGCCCGGTCGGTTCACCATGGACGGAGGGATTTCAAAACTGTGATATCTTGGCCAATGCTTTGAGAAAGAGCAGTATTTGGGTTACAATAGGAGGGATATCTTGGGAAAAAGGCATCTCTCATCACAACATCAATGAAGAAAGAGAACCCAGACTCCAGCCTTTAAACAAAACACTTGTGAACGTTTTCTAAAATCACAAAAAAATTAATTTCCTTTCTGGGAGAAAAAGGCATTCCACATGATAGGCCTGAGTTGCTTCCTGTCATCTGGGCACCATGAGGCCTCTGGTCTGTGGTCTATTTATAGAAAAGTAGTTTTCCTTCTTCTTCCTTTTTTATTCCTCAAAAAGCCATTTGATAACAATCCAACCATGTTCAGGTGATTTTGATGAAATGAATTACAGGAAGTCTCCGCAAGGAGTGCAGGCTGAGAAGAAAGACAGAGGGGAAGGCAGAGGCAGAAAGAGAGAGACTCTTTTTTTTTGAAAGAAAATAGGGGGGAATAGGGGGGTATTCCCAATTAAATATTCAGTTTGGTTACTTGTATACTCAGTAGCTGATTTCTGACCTACTTCAATGTAATTAGATTTATTCTCATCTTTCACAATTTTAATAAACAAGTATATTTTCCTACTCCATGAAACGTCTTTGCAACGAGACCAGAGGTTAAAACTGAAGATACAGATCATATCAGCTCTGTTGTTGCTTGTTCAATAATAACACATACTTCAAAGGGACAACATTGGAGTGCTGTGGGTTCTTACATCATACTGTCTCTGGCCTGGTTTATTTATGTTGTGAAATCCCTCCATATGCTTACTGCATATCAGAGGAGGTCAGAGGAAAATAAGGACATATGTAGGTACAGCTGCTTGGATGAGAACTTGGGTTCATGTGGGCTACAGTATTCAGCGCTTTAGTTACTCAAGTCAGTAAATATGGAATGTGGGGGACAGACACACGCTCATGCATGCAGGCACTAACATACACACACAAACACATGCCACACTTGGGGAAAGATGTTTGAGGTAAGGTACTGCATGCAGGCAGAGTTCTCTTTTCAGGTCAAAGTCCTTTAGTATTTTAGCCTAACATAGCTAATTGTGCAACACAAACAACGTACATTAAAACCACAATAGAATGTATTGCACAAACATATAATTCATGCTCTTTTAATGGGTTGTAAACAGTTCGGAATGGACACCAAATGGGACAGGAATCAAAGTGAATATTTTGTAATAAAAAGTGTCTGCCTCAAAGAAAGGCCAAGTCCGTCAGTCGGTCATTGTGTGTGTGTGTTTGTTTGTGTGTGTGTGTGTGTGTGTGTGTGTGTGTGTGTGTGTGTCCCTCTGCTTGTCTCTGGCGAACAATGTGGAAATAACCCTGGGAAAGTGCTGATCGCACATGTTGAGGAACACGTCATTTCAAAGCCAACAACCTCAACTCTCTTTATATCAACAGACTTCTGAACCTGAATCTGTATTATGTCAAACAGAAAAATGTCAACTGTGAAAACGGGGAAGAAACACATCTGGTGACCGATTAAAGTGAGAAAGATAAGGCTTCATTAAGAGTGGACGGACTCCAGAAGAGTAACCCTTCGTTGCCTAAACGAAACCAGGGGGTTAGGTCCTGTAAAAGAATGTAGAAAGAAATCCAGGCTTGAATGTATATACATTTCCAATTCCATTTGTCATTCATTAACAATTTTATTCAATTAACCATCAACGGGTGAAAAAAAAACTGAGAGGATATCAATGTCATAGATTAGTATTGGTCATTTACCAATTCATTCAAGCGCTAAAATCATTTAGGTCCAGCAGAGATGAGCAAGGTTTGAATGATGGTCAAACCTAATCTGTGACAAGGTCAGCACTGACCCCACAATGTAACTTGTGTTCAGTTTTTTTTCTCTTTGATTTTGGTCAGCTGCTCCATTCTGGCTACAAGCCCCATAGCCACAACCCTGCCCTAGTGAACTGCACATCAGACAACGCCATCTATGATGAAACTGAAAGCAGGGCGGCTCAACATTTGTTCCTCGTCGGACATTTTGTCACTTCTGAAGTGTTTCCATAAACAAACGGTAAATCAAAGGAAAAGACAGACACATTCTACACCTGAGGACGAGTTCAACGACCAGGATAATTTGGCATCTCTGACACATGCCTTTTAAAACAATATTATTACAAATACCAAGTCAAATTGTTTATCTCCTAACGATAACATTTATTGATAAATATTTTGTTTCTCATAGCACTTTCCCACAAACCTAAATTCAAAACTGTACACGGAGTGTACAAAACATTATGAGTGCCTGCTCTCTCCGTGACATGGGCTGACCAGGTGAATCCAGGGAAAGCTATGATCCCTTATTGATGTCACTTTTTAAGTCCACTTCAATCAGTGTAGATGAAGGGGAGAAGAGGTTAAAGAAGGATTGTGAAGCCATTAGACATTTGGGACATAGATTGTGTATATGTATATGTAAATGGGAAAGATAAAAGATTTATGTCTTTGAACTGGGTATGTTTGTAGGTGCCAGGTGCACCAGTTTGTGTGAAGAACTGCAACACTGCTGGGTTTTTCACGCTCAACAGTTGATACACAGTTTTGTGTATCAAGAGGTGTCCACCACCAAAAGAACATCCAGCCAACTTGACCCAACTGTGGAAAGCATTGGACTCAACATGGACCAGCTTCCCTGTGGAACGCTTTTGACATCTTGGAGAGTCCATGTCTCAACGAATTGAGGCTGTTCTGTTCAACTCAATATTAGGAAGGCATTCTTAATGTTTTGTACACTCAGTGTATGTCATTACATTATTGGGTTTCGCCAGATTTCACCTAGCTAGCACATAACGTTCTGAGAACAACATGTTTCTTAGAGCTTGGTGAGTGCGTGGTTATCCCATGGTTATTTTTCATACAGTCTTGTGCAGGTTAGTTGCTTGGCTTTGGAACATTCTCATTACAAAAAAAGAAACTTTACCAAGAAATATAATTTTCTTTACTTTAACAGAACATTTCCTTAAAATTCTAACATGGTTACATTTTATTTAAATTTTGGTCATTTTCTAGGAACATTCTCCAACTGGATTAACATTGCACATGTTCTAAAATAGATTAGAGAACATTAAGAAACAATGTTCTTCTGTGGGAATTTCAGTTCTTCCACAGAACATTCCAGACAAGTTCTACTTAACATCATATTTTTTACTACGTTCTGGGACTGTTCTCAAAAATGGTCTAACATAAGCGATGTTCTCAGAACGTTCAGAGAATGTATGTTTTTCTGTGATGTCAATTATTGGCAATATTCTGGAAATGTAAAAAAAATGGAATTGTACACAATAAGCTCTATCCTCAGAAGATAAAGAAAATATTCCATAAAAACCACAAGAAAACGTTAGTAAATTTCCAAGAACATTCAAATAATGTTATTTAAAAACATATACATACTATTCTCAGCGTCAACATTACAAATGATATCTTCTATCTTGCTAAGTCTGTTCAGGTGTGCCTACTAATTGGCCACACCTGACCTTAAAGAGTGCTTGTTTCCTTGGAAATGGGGTCTGTTTGAATACAATAAAACAGCTTTGTATGCATAAAGAAAACATGGTATGCTTGCTCCATCCTGGTGGCAAAGTGGACTAATTCAATGGATAGAGAACAGAAAATCATGGATTTGAATCTCACTGATGCTGTGTCACAATAAAAAAGAAATGTCTTTGTATGATTAATGCCTAGGGAAATTAATTACCATGTGTCCCATCTGTGCTTGGAGTTCCAAAAAGTTAACCCCAAATAAACTAGCATTGTTATTAAAAGTCTTATTGAAACATTCAGTGAAAGATTTAAGGAAGTTATTAAACCTCAAAATAACCTATATTTTCATTTATAATAGAGTTAATAAAACCTCCCAGGAAATCTGTCAAGGAACCAGAGTAAAAAGTTCTCAGAACCACCCTGCAACCTAAAAATAAATATTCCCAGAATAGGCAATTTAAAAAAAAAATGTTTAGTTTAACTGGTCAGAAAAATTCTGTCTTCGTTCCCACAACCAATGTGAAACCAAAAAAAAAAACGTTCCCACAACTTCCAAGGAATTAAATGTGCTAGCTGGGCAGTAATTTCAGTCACAAGCAAATTCTCTCTCTCAGTCCATGGGGACAGTCAATTGTTATATCTGGGGGCATCAGTAGTTACTCTGCATCAGTTACAGTGGCAGAACTAACAACCTAAGCCCAAACATTGCGTTTGCATGGGGCTAGTAATGCATACATCAAACAGAGACAGTTAGTCAATATTGGAGTATGGAGAATCAACATGCTTTTTTAAAGGAGCAGCTTATACTTTAATATGACTGACAGTGGTGCTCTGGTGCCTGACACATTTCCCGGGGCAGAGATTGCCATTTCTTATTTGTCACATTAGAGGAGAAAGAGGCATACAAATAAAATAAATGACTGTAAGCTAGGCACCTTTGCATACAAAACAAGTTCTGCAATTTTCAAAGGAATCTGGTGAGGAGGAAATCAAAGAAACATTCAGAATAAATAGACACCCCTTCCTTGGCTGATAAGGAAACACTGAGGATGCATTTATCAATAATTAGCATTTTGAAATACAACCGTGTAGTTATCGTATGTGCCCAGATGACTGCTTAGGAAAGTACAGTAATTTAAACGCTATGGTACAATCTTCTCTCTTCCTAACTTCCTAACTTTAAAAAAAGGTCCGGTTGATAATGTATTTTGTCTGCTGGAGTGAATTCAACACAATGAGAGCTCTTTGATGAAAGAGTAGCTAAAATCACAGAAACCTACACCTCAACATATTAGATGAATACGACTCTCTGTCCTAGTTCATAGCTAACCAGTAAGCATGTAACACACATTTCTTCCCCCTTACAATTGTCATTTCGGTCCTGTTACACCCACTGTTTTGTGTTGTAGTTGTTTCTGCCTGGTGTACCTCTCATTTGCAGGCAACAGCCTGCCACCAAGGAAACATCCTCCGTGATGTCATGCCACGTTCTATTTTACAGCTGGAGTAGATTATAGCTGTACAACATGACGGATATGGTCATAATATTCACGTAAAACTGACAGCTAGATGACATGAATCATAGCCGACTTTATTTGAAAGCCGGCGTTTCATTGGCTCGCCTCTTAAAAGCCGTACATAAATGTCATTCGACGGTGGCCCAAAAACTATTATGAAGCAGACTTGATGGCCTATTTTGACTGTTATCCAGCGTAGTTATTTACTAATGTGTCTCGTCACTGTCAGCAGCGCTATGGACATCCACGCTAGCCCACGTTTGTGCTTTGCTTGCACAAAAACGAAACTGGAAGAAAAACCTATGCGCCCACTTGATTTGCAGACGTGTCAGCCGTAAATGGAAAGATATAAAGTGTTACAATCAAACACGTTTCATTATGCCTGCCAAGATGAACTCACCTTGACAGTGAAAGCGTTATATAAAAAAACATGACCGGGTTCTTGCCATAGTTCGTGAAACGGTTGCAAGGTGAGAGAACCCCTATGATCAGCTACATTTACATTCTAGGCAACAAGTAACCAGTATTGACTCATACCAGTGCCTTGCCAGTGTCATGTATAGCGGTGATTCATTCACGGCTAGCTGCTGCAGGGCTGACATGGTCTAACCTGTGCAGAAGTCACGACAAACCAGCAGGGTGGAAGCTTAGAATAAACATGCACGAGCACAAAAGAGCAAATCCGACTCAGAAAAGTGTGTGTAAATCAAGGCTATTTGGCTACAGTACACTAAGTTTATTTACAGTCAGAATACATGACTATAATATCACATCACTTGTATTATGCATGTTCATATTTTAACCCAAAAGCTAAATGTATGATTATGTTAATTTCACCTGAGTGTTTACCAGATTAAGTGATGAATGATGTAATGACATTGATGGCAATTACAAACAGATGAGCCGGGGTTTAGCTTGTCGGTACTTAGCTTGACTTGACACTTTACCATTTAAAAACATCTTGCAAACAAGTAACAGATCAAGCAAGTAACTCGTTTCTGCCTGAGGATACTCAATTTCTATTGTATATGAACATCCCCAAATCAATATTTTATTAAAACCCACTTGAACTTTGAACCAGGCTCTACATTTATCAGACATCCATTTATAACAAACAACATAAACAGACAGAAAAATATTTAGTACACTTCTTTAGAAATGTGAGGTTATGTTGAATTCGATGGTGAGATATCATATCAGCTTTCTACTGTTCGTAAACAGAGAAAAGTACCAAAAGGAGGAAGATCATCAACTCATTCCCCACCCTAATATGAACCCTGTACCTGTGTGACTGGTATGGACACCATACCAGCGGAGCGAAGTCACTGAGGCGATGTTGCTGCCCAGGTAGACTTACTCTCCTCTGACCACAGTTCCTTAGCCTCTTTAAAAATTGGAATTTTCCCTCCTTTTAGTCTTGTGAATAAATTAGTATGCGTGCCTCTCCCCTGTCTCCCTAGCCAACCAGAGTGGACCCTGGGGACTCCATGGTCCAGATCCAGGAAGTATCAAACCGTTGAAGCCACCAATCATGGGATGAGGTATGAGAGGATGCCAGGGCCTGTCCTTCTGCTGTGTCTAGATGTCCAGTTTTTAAATGCCTGGGAAAGCCTTTTTGAAGAGATAAAAAGCACATAAAAGAATGCTTCTCTCCTGACCATCTGTCTGTGTTTAATGTGGTTGAGATCAGTTTAAGAAGTGGTTATTATGGCATAATCACAGAACAACGTAACTCCTGTAATGTCATATTTAACATTTACATACTACCATATGTTTTTAAGACTATTTTTCAAAGCTGACAGATATAGAGCAAGATGGAATTGTATAGTTTCATTCTTCTATGAGTAACTGTTCTGGCATATAGTTGCATGAGCATGTTCTCATCTAATATAAGACAAGAAAATAGGCATAGTTTGTAGTGAAACACACACACTCGCACGTTCACACACACACACACACACACACACACACACACACACACACACACACACACACACACACACACACACACACACACACACACACACACACACACACACACACACACACACACACACACACACACACACACACACACACACACACACACACACACACACACACACAGTGTTGGTGTAATCAGTTCTAAAGCACATGACTTGAATACGTACATCACAAAATGATATTAAGTAACATCAATTATGACAGTGTGTTGGTATGTAATCTGCTAATATAAATTAGTCCCTCCCCTATTATTTGCATTTTTGTGGTAGTTATTTCACAGCTGTAAGCAGGGCAGAGGCTCTTGTCTACATATCTCACATTTCTCACTGCTGTCCTGTAGCGTAGTAACTGCACTTGCCTTATTTGAAAGGCTGCTGCTGCTCCCTACAGTTTAAAAATGTCTCTCCTTTACACTCTCTCTCCTCCCATTTCCCTCTCTCCCAATCGCCTACACGCTGCTTACAGATGTAGGATCTTAAATTGAGCCAGTTTGCTACACCATGAAAAAAATCCTGCAGCAACAGGAAATGTGAACTATTATGTGGATTTATAATAAATTAAAATTATTGGAGGGGTTGATACCTTTTTCGTGAGGGAAAATCAAGTCAAATTTCAGACTTGATTTTCCCTCACGAAAAAGGTATCAACCCCTCCAATAATTTTAATTATTGTGGAAATTGCAAGTGGAAATTGCAAACTTCAGAAGCCTTTCTAAGCCAAAAAACACTACAGGTTTTACAGTTATCCTTCAAGAGGGGTAAGATCCAACATCGGTCCTTTCTCTCTCTCTCTCCCCCTCCCTCCCTTCCTCCCTCCGTGGATTCAGCCAAAGAAAGCCAGTCACTCTGCTCCAATCAGTGACAGCTTGAACACATCCAAAGGATTTGGCTTGTAAATCCCACTTCAAGAAGTGGATATTTCCCAATGTTCATATACTTCCTGCCTGCATGGGAAATACAGCGTAGTGTTGGACAGTGTTTCAAAACCGTAATTGTACTTTAGACCATCAAAATGTAAATACCTCCGGGAAAGAGCATTAATTATCATGAATTGGAGCTACTAAATGTTCCTCCTGAAAAATGTTCTGACCATAATCTTAATCACTTTTGGAGCTAATGATCTTTATGGAATAATTGATCTGTTTTATACTCTTTCACTGGCGTGTTTCTTTGTAGTTTAACATCCCGTGGAACTTGGCCTACGTGGTACTTTACTTACTTTTCTGAACTACTTTCCTGGATCCCGTGTCTGATCAGTCGCCAGAACCACTGTTGAATGAGTACTGTGCGACAAAGCTTGAGATCAAAATCTTAGAAAACCCTTTAGATGACTCCAAAGTCACCTCACTTTTGACAACCAACTCAACAATACGTGAACAGTGTCTCTGTAAATGTGAACGGATACTTCTACCCAGAAGCCAATACAGTACATGTAGCTGTAGATTTTTACCTCTTTAAAAAAAACTAGACCTTACATGTTTGATTTCTAGATTTCTAGATGTCACAATCTTGTTACTGTATTTCCCATACCACAACAGGAGACATCGTTCCAGGCACTCTCCATGTCACAGTGCATTTGCAGCACGTTCTATATTTCTGTGTGTAAAATGTACAGCGAGCTGGTTTTGTTGGGGAATCATGTCTTTCCTGAGGGTGCCCTTGGAAGCAATGCTAATAGGTTTGCGGAAGTCCTGCGTTGCTGGAGTCACTGGAGAGTTAGCTTTGTTTGAACTGGCAAATATACATTTTTGTGGAGACGCTCACAGGAGAGGGAGCAGAGGTGCCTTTTCATGGCTCTTGTGTGCAGTCTCCCAGGATGTATTTACTTTAAGAGGATAAATGGGGTTAATACATGGAGAAACATTTCACAAGGACCACCACTACTGGTATTACTGCGAGATAGTCAATAATGTTACTATTATAAACGTTTGATACTCAATAAACTAAGGAGCTCATGCAGTATAGATTGATAACATTTTTTTTTAATGACAAATGTTTTATAGATATAAATTACGTTTGTGAATACGGTATGAGTTCAGTTATACTATTTGTTCAAATGTCAACCGAGAGCAGTTAGGCACAGACTGGGCTGTTGACAGTTGATTTGAGAACCGTAGCACTCTGCTTTTTTGGCCTGCTCCAAATCAATCTGTGGTGTGTGTGTGTGTGTGTGTCTGTGTCTGTGTCTGTGTCTGTGTCTGTGTCTGTGTGTGTCTGTGTCTGTGTCTGTGTGTGTCTGTGTCTGTGTGTGTGTGTGTGTGTGTGTGTGTGTGTGTGTGTGTGTGTGTGTGTGTGTGTGTGTGTGTGTGTGTGTGCGGGTGTGCGTGCGCGCATGCGTGTGTGTGTGTGTGTGTGTGTGTGCGTGTGTTTTCATGCGATTGTGCGCACGCGTGTGTGTGTGTGTGTGTGTGCATCCTAGTCCTATATGATGTCAGACTGACATATAGAATGGAAAAGAAACTTGGCAAAGCGGAGTATAGCCTAGACATGCGGATGCACAAACATTTGCTAATTAGTTGGGCCGTTTATGATTCAAAGTTGACGTTGATGTGGATGTTAATGACTGTGGACTTACTGTTTGATACCATTGCATTAGTATTATTGTGTCAATTGCATATCATTTAAATTCATACATGTTGTCAGATGAACTTAATGATTGGCCTTTAATCATCGTAAACGTCATTGTGCATGTGAAAGCTGCAGTATTCTTCAAAATGAGCCACTGCATATAAGAATAATTTTACCCACGGAAATAAGTGCAAACAAAATCTACTTTTGCAAAACTAGAAAGAAAGTGAAACGATGGCACTTGATTTATCTCTTAGTGCCTGAAGTGAAACGGTTTGAAATCCATAATGGCATATACTGTAGCAGCCTTTGTCTTTCTGTGGCGTAATCTGATTGGGCATGAGACAGAAGTGAAGTGAAGACCCCCTAACAAATCAGCATCCATCAGATATGCAGACTCCCTTAGAACTTCTTGGCATTGTATGAATGCAATGCACTTGTATTCCCCACATTGCTTTTACGTGCTAATCGTCATTACTCAGTGAGACTATTGTGTCTGAGTCACTTGGAAAAGCACTTTATAGGAAACGAATGCAAATGGCTCAGATTGCCAACACCATTTCACACAAATGGAGAATTGCCTCGTTCCTATTGATGGAAGTCCTTTTATAGACACAAAATGCATCTTTAATTGTTACCAAAAAAAAAAATTCACTGAAAGAAACACTATATGAGTGATTGATCATTTTGAATGATGGCGATATTCAACATCTTGTGTTTAGAAGCGGAAAAGAGGGGGAGGACTAATCAGGAACAGTAGTTATTTTGGCACAACTAAGCACCCATATACACTGACAATACCAAACATTAGGAACACCTTTCTAATATTGAGCTGCACACCGCCTTTTGCCCTCAGAACAGCCTCAATTCATCAGGATATGGTCTCTACAAGGTGTTGAAAACTTTTCATATGGATGCAGGCCCATGTTGACCCCAATGCCCCCCACAGGTTGGCTGGATGTCCTTTGGGTGGTGGACCATTCTTGATAAACATGGAACACTGTTGAGCGTGAAAAACCCAGCAGCGTTGCAGTTCTTGACACAAACCCGGTGCACCTGGCACATACTACCATACCCCATTTAAAAGGTCCTTAAAGATTTATCTTAGCCATTCACCCTCTGAATATCACACACATGACACAACAGTGGTAGGCCTGATCACAGACAAAGATGAGGTAGCCTATAGGGAGGAGGTCAAAGACCTGGCAGTGTGATGCCAGGATAACAACCTCTCCCTCAATGTGACAAGACAAATGAGATGATTGTGATGATTATGACTACAGGAAAAGGAGGACTGAGCACACCCCGATTCTCATCGATGGGGCTGTAGTGGAGCAGGTTGAGAGCTTCAAGATCCTTGGTGTCCACATCCCCAATGAACCATCATGGTCCAAACACGCCATCGTGAAGAGGGCATGACAACACCTTACCCCCCTCAGGAGACTGAAAAGATTTGGCATGGGTCCTCAGATCCTCAAAACGTTCTACAGCTGCACCAATGAGAGTGGTTGATGGTTGAATCACCGCCTGGTATGGCAACTGCTCGGCCTCAGACTGCAAGGCACTACAGAGGGTAGTGCGTATGGCCCAGTACATCACTGGGGCCAAGCTTTCTGCCATCCAGGACCTCTCCACCAGGCAGTGTCAGAGGAAAGCCCTAAAAATTGCCTAAGACTCCAGCCACCCTAGTCATAGAAACGGTACCAGAGCGCCAAGTCTAGGTCCAAAAGCCTTCTTAACCGCTTCTACCCCAAAGCCATTACTCTTGAAAAGCTAAGCAAATGCTTACCCGGACTATTTGCATTGTCCCCAAAACCCCCCACCCACGCCCATTTTTACACTGCTGCTACTCTCTGTTTGTTATCTATGCACAGTGGGGCAAAAAAGTATTTAGTCAGCCACCAATTGTGCAAGTTCTCCCACTTAAAAAGATGAGAGAGGCCTGTCATTTTCATCATAGGTATACTTCAACTATGACAGACAAAATGAGAAAAAAAAATCCAGAAAATCACATTGTAGGATTTTTTATGAATTTATTTGCAAATTATGGTGGAAAATAAGTTTTTGCTCAATAACAAAAGTTTATATCAAGACTTTGTTGGCAATGACAGAGGTCAAACGTTTTCTGTAAGTCTTCACAAGGTTTTCACACACTGTTGCTGGTGTTTTGGCCCATTCCTCCATGCAGATCTCCTCTAAAGCAGTGATGTTTTGGGGCTGTTGCTGGGCAACACAGAGTTTCAACTTCCTCCAAAGATTTTCTATGGGGTTGAGATCTGTAGACTGGTTAGGCCACTCCAGGACCTTGAAATGCTTCTTACGAAGCCACTCCTTTGTTGCCCGGGTGATGTGTTTGGGATCATTGTCATGCTGAAAGACCCAGCCACGTTTCATCTTCAATTCTCTTGCTGATGGAAGGAGGTTTTCACTCAAAATCTCACGATACATGGCCCCATTCATTCTTTTCTTTACACGGATCAGTTGTCCTGGTCCCTTTGCAGAAAAACAGCCCCAAAGCATGATGTTTCTACCCTCATGCTTCACAGTATGTATGGTGTTCTTTGGATGCAACTCAGCATTTCTTTTTTCATCTGACCATATGACATTCTCCCAATCTTCTTCTGGATCATCCAAATGCTCTCTAGCAAACTTCAGACGGGCATGGACATGTACTGGCTTAAGCAGAGGGACACGTCTGGCACTGCAGGATTTGAGTCCCTGGCGGCGTAGTGTGTTACTGATGGTAGGCTTTGTTACTTTGGTCCCAGCTCTCTGCAGGTCATTCACTAGGTCCCCCCGTGTGGTTCTGGGATTTTTGCTCACCGTTCTTGTGATCATTTTGACCCCACGGGGTGAGATCTTGCGTGGAGCCTCAGATTGAGGGAGATTATCAGTGGTCTTGTATGTCTTCCATTTCCTAATAATTGCTCCCACAGTTGATTTCTTCAAACCAAGCTGCTTACCTATTGCAGATTCAGTCTTCCCAGCCTGGTGCAGGTCTACAATTTTGTTTCTGGTGTCCTTTGACAGCTCTTTGGTCTTGGCCATAGTGGAGTTTGGAGTGTGACTGTTTGAGGTTGTGGACAAGTGTCTTTTATACTAATAACAAGTTCAAACAGGTGCCATTAATACAGGTAACGAGTGGAGGACAGAGGAGCCTCTGAAAGAAGAAGTTACAGGTCTGTGAGAGCCAGAAATCTTGCTTGTTTGTAGGTGACCAAATACTTATTTTCCACCATAATTTGCAAATAAATTCATAAAAAATCCTACAAAGTGATTTTCTGGATTTTTTTTCTCATTTTGTCTGTCATAGTTGAAGTGTACCTATGATGAAAATTACAGGCCTCTCTCATCTTTTTAAGTGGGAAAACTTGCACAATTGGTGGCTGACTAAATACTTTTTTGCCCCACTGTAGTTAATTGACCTCTACCTACATGTACAGTGGCTCTTCCTGTAAAAGTTGTGTCACACTGCAGCACACCTTGCGGGCTGCTGCAGAATTCTATGTCACGTTATTTAAATGTCAGCCATTGTTGCCATTAATGCTAGTTAGTGCTAGTTTGATAACCAGAGGGCATCTTTGAGAAGCATTTGACTCTTTGTATTATTGGTGTCACTAAAAAATTAAAATTTAGCTTAATTAATTTGATTAATATTATGGTGTTTCTATTCCAAGAAAAACAAAAAAACAAAACATTGCAAAACACCTGCCTACACATTGATAGGTTATATAAAAAAAAATTTAAATGCACTGAAACCAAAATACCTTTAGTTTTAGTGATCCTCTCAGCTTCGGCTCATAATGGTTGGATGGATGGCTTATTTTGTATTTCAATATATTGAAGTAATTTACCATTCTCATTCTCGCACCGGAAACGTTGTTTGCAGAGTTCACAATCTCATTTTCATGTCCTTGTTTAAAAAATAACTATATTTTGGAGATGATTTTGTTTTCAAACAACCAAAAGTCAGCAGTTGTAACCTGAATAAAAAGGAAAAAGTCTGTTGTCCTGCTAATAGCACATCCTAGAAACATTGTTTGCAGAATTCACAGCTGTTTTCTATCCCGGTTTTATCAAAATACTAAAATACTACTTAAACAGGACACTTACAGAATTGTATTTAAATGTTCATTATTTTTGGGGATCACAGAAACAATGAGAAAACATGGAAAAATCTAGAAATGATGAAATGTTAATTATATAAAGCAGCCCTTGTCGACCCGAGCCCGATCATCATCAAGAGCTATGCTGGACCCTACGTCAGGGATGTGTTTTGGGACCACATTGTGTCTATTGTCCTGTTTATAGCCCTTCAATAGGCCCCTAGGGCCGACAGAGATGTTCCTTACTTCTCCCTCCTTGTTTAAAAAGTAACTATTATAACCCCTAACCGGGACGATGCTGGGCCAATTGTGCTCCACCTTATGGGACTTCCAATCATGGTCGGATGTGATACAGCCTGGATTCAAACAAGGGACTGTAGTGATGCCTCTTGCACTGAGATGCAGTGTCTTAAGACCACTGAGCCACTCGTGAGCCATGACCAATATGACCAAAATATATTGTCCTGCTAATAGCCCATCCTATGATTCACAGCCTGCTACGCTTGTGAAAAACAGGGTTAATAATAATAATAATACCTTTCCCTCTTCCACTTGTTAAAGATTCCAATTTTTAAATCAATTAGTATATTTGAGTTTAACCACAAAACTTGTTGTATTATTTGTTCTGTCATTTCTGGTGGATTAATCTGAAATTGCAACCAACTTTCTATAGCTTGTTTAAAAAATAACGTCATTTTGGAGATTTAGTTTTCAAATAACCGAAAGTGAGCGGGGAAAAAGGTCAATATTTTTCATGTGGTGAGAGATTCTTACTAATTTGTAAATAAAGCCACTTTGTTATTTATAATGATTTATTTCTGTTTTTAGAGGGAGAGAAACCAAAAGCCCACTGTCGCCTCATGAGTCTCCCGGTAGCGAACCAGCATCTGTAGCAACACGGTTTGCATCTTAGACAAATGAGCAACTCGGGAGGCCCCATCATCAATTGCCTTGCACAAAGTATCTATTGTCCTGCTAATAGCCCATAATGGCACTGTACAACGTGAATGGTTGGGAGTAGGCTACAGTACTACAGTAAGAGCAAAATAGTCCTAACATTTCCACACCCTAATTGTAGTCTAACCAATACCCAAACGGAGACTCACAGTGAAAATAAAACTCTCATTGATTTATCAAGACCAGTCACCATGCTTGTCGCAGAGCAGCGCTGCCTTGACCTCTGAATGCTGTCTTTCCCTCCTACCACTTGCCTCTTCCATGAAGTATTTTCCAGTAAGCATAATCAGTGCTTTAACTCCTCCTTGCGCTGGTCTGGAGCAGTGACGCAGTGACGCAGGGCACTGTACTAAACCACAAATTACCTCTAAATCCCGCAGCATAATCTCAATTATTTTTGTTGAGCAACCACTGTACATATTACCTGGACTAACCTGTGCCTTCACACATTGACTCTGTACCAGTACCCCCTGTATATAGCCTCGCTACTGTTATTTTATTGTTGCTCTTCGTTATTTTTCTATTTTCTTCTTTTTCATTTTAATTAAAAACATGTTGTTGTTTTTTACATTTGTTTATTTTGTAAATACTTTCTTAACACTTCTTTTTCGTAAAACTGCATTGTTGGTTAGGGCTTGAAAATAAGCATTTCACTGTAACAAAATAACATATGTTTGATTTGATTTGATACACCATCTAAACCATCTCAAGGCTTAAAAATCTGTATTTAACCTGTCTCCTCTCCTTCATCTACACTGATTGAAGTGGATTTAACAAGTGACATCAATAAAGGATCATTGCTTACACCTGGATTCACCTGGTCAGTCTATGTCATGGAAAGAGCAGGTGTTCTTAATGTTTTGTGTGGGTGTAAAAACAATGGGTGCCTTTTAGTTATGGTGCATCAGATATGCTTTATAGTGACCCACCTATCAGCTGTTGCAATCAGATAAAAAACAAATTTTTAAAAATGTACAGCCATGTAAAATGTAGCATTTTTCACAGCTCAGTTACATGTATAATGATTTTGAAGGTGGTTAATTGCCCAGGTCAACTCTTTAAAGTGAACATCTGCCTTGGAAATCTACAGGCTGTAGAGTGTGCAGTGATAACATGCACTGACATCCATACAGTTCTGAGAGCATTACTATTGCTTCCATGAGATCAGGTTTGTAGTGGGTTATATGAAGGTTCTCTTCATTTTTGGCAAGTCATCGTGGGTCTCTCTACAGCTTTATGAAGAAAAATGGTATATGATGTGTTAGTCCTACTGTTCAATTCCTCTATCCTTTCATAACGCTTTAATGCATATTCCTTTGGAAAACAAATAAGCCAGCTCCATGTCACTAAAGCAGTGCTTTGATTTTTGACCTAGCACAACAATACATACTGTAGCTCATTCAAATATTCAAAGCTTGATGATTAGTTGAATAATTGAATCAGCTGTGTAGTGTGAGGGCAAAAACCAAAATGTGTCCCACCTTGGGGTCCAGAGGATAGAGTTTGGAAAACACTGCACTAAAGCAATGGGCAGATTTGATTGATGTGGGAAAGAAGAGGCCGAAATGAGTTTGCTTCAGTCTTGCATGTCAGGTCCTTCTGTTGACATGTGAATCCAAAATAATTTCATTTCTGACAAATACAGGGCCAGCTGGTGTTCCCATAGCCGGCCCTTGAATTAGCCATTATGTAGTGCAACTGTATCTGCTCGGCACCTGGGTAGCTAATGTGTCGGGCCAGGCCAGGCAGGACCTTTGACTAGGATCGACACAAAGGACACGCACCACCAGTGTGTGTGTATGGTGAAGGTGGACTATGCTTTTATCTTGAACCTTTTTGTGTGTGCGGTGCATGTGTGCAAACGTTTCTATGTGTTTCTGTATGTGTGACTTTTCGATATGAACACCTGTCGTGCTAAAATTCCTGTTACTGGGATTCCAAATCATCCCTGGGGACGTGGCGTTGCCAACAGAGTTTAACCAGCCTGAGTAGGGGAGGACAATGAGCCTAGGTCCTGCTGCCTCCCTCCCACAGCCTGCCTGCCTGCCTTTGAGACACACACACGCACACACACACACACACACACACACACACACACACACACACACACACACACACACACACACACACGCACGCACGCGCACGCACACACACACGCGCACACACACACACACACACACACACACACACACACACACACACACACACACACACACACACACACACACACACACACACACACACACACACACACACACACTCAGTCCCTGTTCAGCTGTTTGGTCAATGGGAGCGGGGATGGGAGCCAGACACGTACAGCTCCAGCCCTGTCCTCTCTGTTCTGTTCTGTTCCAGAAGGCCACAGCGCTTCTGTTCAGCCACACACAGGCTCCAGCCAGGTCAGATGTAATACACAAACTACAACATGTTACCTTCTCACCGCTATTTACCACGGCTGTCTGTCACAGAAGCTCTACACTGGAGGTCCTAGTGTGCGCACACAGGAGGGGGATGAGGGGGCTCAGCCACTAGAGAGTAAAGGCGTCTGCATGCTTCCCAGCCTCGGAAGAGTTCATGCATATATTATGACGACATAATAAGCCAAAGTCGGTAGCCAAGTCTACACCCCTACTGTGATTGGTCAACAGTAGGGATTCTTCAATAAAGTCTTTGTTGTCATTCAACAAGAGTCGACTCATTTTCATTGAGAAATACTGCACCCAGCATCTTTGTTAGATGTAAAATTGCGCAACTAAGATCTCCTCTGCAAAAACATCAGAATTGTTGATAGATTTCTTGAGTTATCTTAGAATAATTCTGACTGTTTTGAGGAAGTGTTTACTGCATACGTCGTCTCAAAATAGACAAACAATACCACGTTTTTCTCGTTTTCCAAGCAAAGGGATTTTAAGTATGTATGCGATCACAATTGTTCGGTTCTCTTAGCCGAGTTCGCCAGCTGAACTGAAGCATGCTGTCTCCTTAACACTGCATTATTTAGCAAAAAATAGCAGTGGGTTCTTTGGCAAGAGAAAATTAAAAAATATGGCATTGTTATATCCTTTTGTTACAAAATGATCTAGTCAAATAAACCATACAACATGTTGAAGAATGAGATTGGGAAATATGCACATTTTGGATCCATGTACTCAACAGAATAGGCATTACAGTGAGAAACAAAGAGAAAACACTGTAATATTTTATACAGTATATAGCAGTACCTCAAACCATGTGACACGTTGTAGTATAAACCATCATCCTGCATCAATGATTTTAGAAAATAGGTAACAGTGTTTGACTTGGGCAGGAGCTCACCAGAGCTGAGTACCGGGACCTCAAATTTTCTAGTGCTAGAGCTCCTGTTCCTGTTGTAGAATATTTGCTCAATAGTATTGTACAACTCCTGCACCTAAATATGAACAGTACAGGCACCCAAAATGAGTACCGGAACCAATTTCAGTCCAAGTCAAGCACAGACAGGAAATAATTGTTTTAATCATATAGTGGTAAATTACATTGGAATATGTACCCAATGAGTGCCCCACCCTCTCCCTCACATTACATGCAAGATTTATGCTATGACGTCTGGTTTAGGCTCAAATCTATTTGTCTGACTTCTGATTAGAATCCTCTGTGAGCTTTGATCAAAGTCAGACAAACTACTTTAAAATATATCCAGTACTATTAAAAGGCAGCGGGTAGCGAATGAGCTCGTTTGATAAATTCTTAGGAAGACTTGACAAATACCATCGTTGGCGTAGCGGAATCGTACAGATCACAGTGTCCAGGAATATATATATATATATATTTTTGACCACTGTAAGAGACTGAAGGCCCACCTCAAAACTTCCTAACATGCCATTGACTAATATTCAAATTAAGAATACACAGTGGGGTTTTTTCTATGTATTTATCAATTTGGGGCATGGAATGTGTTGTATGAGGATTTGAGATAGTGGTGTTATAAACCAGGTCATTTCATGATTTTATTTCTCTGATGTATTTGCAGGCCCCAAGGCAGGTATGCACTCCCCCACCATGTACTGTTGCTTAACATAATATAGTTGTACTGTAGCTTAACATAATATAGTTGTACTGTAGCTTAACATAATACAGTTGTACTGTAGCTTAACATAATATAGTTGTACTGTAGCTTAACATAATATAGTTGTACTGTAGCTTAACATAATGTAGTTGTACTGTAGCTTAACATAATATAGTTGTACTGTAGCTTAACATAATATAGTTGTACTGTAGCTTAACATAATATAGTTGTACTGTAGCTTAACATAATATAGTTGTACTGTAGCTTAACATAATATAGTTGTACATAACATAATGTAGTTGTACTGTAGCTTAACGTAATATAGTTGTACTGTAGCTTAACATAATGTAGTTGTACTGTAGCTTAACATAATATAGTTGTACTGTAGCTTAACATAATATAGTTGTACTGTAGCTCAACTTAATATACCCCAACCTGTTTGTTCAAATGCAAGTAGATCTAATCCAAAAGACTGGTAAGGGGAGGAAGATGAGAAGGAGGAGGAGGAAGAAGAAGCAGTAAGGAACTACAGCTATCAATCCTCCTTTGTGTCTGGACCTGACGTTCACCCCAACCTACTTTGTTCCTGTCCTTTTACTTATTCAAGCCTTCAGCAAAAACCTTTTACTGTACCCCCAGAATAGATAGACAAAATAATTTAACAACCCATTGGATTCAGTCTAAACATAAACTATAGTTTGTTTTTATTATTTATTTATTTTTACTACTGAATTGTATGAAAAATGATAAAGGATTAAGGTTGAGTGGAAAATTATATGTTGACAAAAAGTATTTAAATAAGTATGCAGGGAAAATTAAGATAAAAAAAAATGAAGATAAATAATGATCTATCACATTATCTGATGATCTTCTTAACCTGCAGAATCTTCCCATCAAGAGAAGAGGCTGTAGGAGTCACTTTGCATGTTAAATGTCTAGACCTTCTTCTGGATGCAGCATTAATATTTAAGTAGCCATACGAATATGAATCATATCTGTGGCTAAGAATTTGCATTCTGCTGTTGAATTAAACATTGATTGCGCCGCTTCATAAAGGGAACAATATAACTTTGAGGCTCTCAAGATTGGCAAGGTAAATTATATCTAATTAGCTCATTTTTAGTCAGGAATCAGACGTAGTTCTGCTCATGGACTTTAGAAAAATGACATTTATTCTTGTAAATTGTGTTTGTTTTAAAATGTACCTTGTTACTCTTGCCACAATGTTAGTTCAAATTGACCTCTGCGTGCCTGCATTTCACCTGGCATAAACCCAACACAGAAGGCATTATAGAACAGTGCATTCTCTCACCCAAACTACAATAATCTACTATTTCAAATGCCATGTGATACTGGTAGCGACCATAAGCCTCTATCTTTCTCTCTTCTCTCTCTAAGTCATCTGATAACCAGGGAAATCATAAAACCCATATGAATGTAGAGATTATGCCCTGTGTCTACATCGTTTAGCCAGTAATCATATCAGTGACTCCCAGGTTGTGTCGGCCGTCCCCCTGACTACTGCTGTGTCTAGTCCCACTGGGAGATGGGGCCGGATGGGGGGACGATGGGGGCCGAGGCCCTCCATGAGAGCCCTGTTACAGCCTATCACGTGCTAATGTGGAGGGATGGAGGAGAGAGGGATGGAGGGACACAGCATGCTGCTGCTGCTCTGACAGATGGAAGGATGACCTCGGAAACCTGCCCCCTTTTCTGGGATCAGCGACGGCAAATGACAGGTATTATTTCATGAGCTAAAGTCTAAATGGAATCACTGCTGCCGGAGTCCCCCCCCACACCCCACCCCGTCCCCCACCCCGTCCCTACCGCATTAATCTGAGACCGCAACCAGCCATGTAGCTGCGCCGATGTCAGAACAAATCTGTCTACCGTGCACCAGGAAAGGAGAAAGTGCTTTTTGATGAAGTTCTTTATAAATGTTAATGTAACATGTCAGCGAACATGATGTATAGTCTGCCTGCTCATTCATCTTTTAAGAGAGGGATATATAAGAAAATAAACAGAGGGGTTGTACCTTGTTTTACCTTAAGTGGTGTGTGTGTGTGTGTGTGTGTGTGTGTGTGTGTGTGTGTGTGTGTGTGTGTGTGTGTGTGTGTGTGTGTGTGTGTGTGTGTGTGTGTGTGTGTGTGTGTGTGTGTGTGTGTGTGTGTGTGTGTGTGTGTGAACGTTCCAGTAGCTAAACATGAGCAAAGCTGTTAGTGAATCTGTCATGTTACCTGGTTGTTCAAAGGGAATAGAAAGTTATAGCTGTTGGGTTAAGGCAGCTCATGCTAGTCAGTGCCCCCATATTTCATTGATGGATAAGCTAAATGTACGTACTATGCTTCTAGACATGTAACTCGGACTATTCGCTGTCGGAGTTAAAGGTGGTGATATCTGATTTTCCACATTGGTCTACCCCAACCCCTCTATGAAAATGAGAAACACATTAACGTCCCATTAATGGATTGATGCTACTTTCGAATGTAGGTCTCATAGAGGCTCAGTAAGAATTAGCTGCACTCTAGGGCCAATTAGCTAACTCTTTGCCTCTCACACAGCCTCACACACACGGCCTCTCTGGTGCATCTCAATCAATCCAAATACTCACAGGTGAAATGCCAGATCTGATTGTCAGATCACCCCGATGCATTTTAAGTCTGTGCTAAGTACGGACCCTTAATGTTATTCATGTCCGAAACATTGACTAACTTAGATTGGGTTGTGGTTCTGAACCTACAGTATAATGTCTTTCAAGTCCTATACATGTGATGTGATGCATGGCTTGCGTAATAGTCCTTTCGGTGCACATGTTTTACTTAGTCAATGCCATAAATCTTATTAGGGCTGAGATCCTGTTAACGGGATCGATATGACAACAGCCAGTGAAAGTGCAGGGCGCCAAATTCAAACAACAGAAATCTCATAATTCAAATTCCTCAAACATACAAGTATCTTATACCATTTTAAAGGTAATCTTGTTGTTAATCCCACCACAGTGTCCGATTTCAAATAGGCTTTACAGCGAAAGCACCACAAAAGATTATGCTAGGTCAGAGCCAAGTCACAGAAAAACACAGCCATTTTTTCAGCCAAAGAGAGAAGTCACAAAAATCAGAAATATAGATAGAATTAATCACTAACCTTTGATGATCTTTATCAGATGACACTCATAGGACTTCATGTTACACAATACATGTATGTTTTGTTCGATAAAGATCATATTTATATTTTAAAAATCTCAGTATACATTGGCGCGTTATGTTCATTAGTTCCAAAAACATCCGGTGATTTTGCAGAGAGCCACATCAATTTACAGAAATACTCACTATAAATTTTGATGAAAATACAAGTGTTATACATGGAACTTTAGATACACTTCTCCTTCATGCAACCGCTGTGTCAGATTTCAAAAAAGCTTTACGGAAAAAGCAAACCATGCAACAATCTGAGTACGGCGCCCAGAGACCCAACAAGCCAAAAACATATCCGCCATATTGTGCAGTCAACAGAAGTCCGAAATAACATTAGAAATATTCACGTACCTTTGATGATATTCATCAGAATGCACTCCCAGGAATCACAGTTCCACAATAAATGTTTGTTTTGTTCGATAATGTCCATCATTTATGTCCAAATAGCAAATTTTGTTAGCGCGTTTTGTAAACAAATCCAAAGTCATGAAGCGCGTTCACTAGGAGCAGACGAAATGTCCGTAGAAACATGTCAAACGATGTATAGAATCAATCTTTAGGATGTTTTTAACATAAATCTTCATGTGAATGCGCATGACCAGCTCGTGGCACTCTGCCAGACCACTGACTCAAAGAGCCCTTATGAGCCCGTCCTTTACAGCAGAAGCCTCAAACAAGTTTCTAAAGACGGTTGACATCTAGTGGAAGCCTTAGGAAGTGCAACATGACCAATATCCCACTGTATCTTCAATAGGGGCTGAGTTGAAAATTGACCAACCTCAGATTTTCTACTTCCGGGTGGATTTTTTTCTCAGGTTTTTGCCTGCGTATGAGTTCTGATACACACAGACATCATTCAAACAGTTTTAGAAACATCTGAGTGTATTCTACGCAAATATTCTAATAATATGCATATATTAGCAACTGGGACTGAGGAGCAGGCAGTTTACTCTGGGCACCTTATTCATCCAAGCTACTCAATACTGCCCCCAGCCATAAGAAGATAACATGGATTACATATTTTGGTCTTTGACTTTGATAATAACGTCACAGATTTGACCATTTCTCCTGGGCTGAGAACCGATTTTGTTTTCGTCAAAGAAATGTTGATTTCCAAAGTTCAATTCTCAGACGCAATCCACCATGCACTTCGGTAGTTGTATAGCATTGTGTGCTTCAATGGCGACACAGTACCATAGCCTAACCTTTCATTAAAATAGAATCCAGTCGATGCTCTGAAAAACCATTAGCCCGAAAGACCTGAAGCAAAAGTAATGATGGCCCAGTTTAACCCACTGTATGAGGCTGACCTTTCCCCAGACTCTGACTGTGACCATCTGAGACTGGCCGTGCAGGACATCTGCTCCTGAACCAGGGTGGTTGTTGTCTCTGCTTCACTAGGCCACAAGCCTTTCAGTGGCCCTCAACCGTTACTACAGTACAGTAGGCAAAAGGAAGGATGATTCAGACACCACTCATACTCTTTATGAGGGGGTAATTGTAAAGGCCCAACCCACAAATCATTTTTCTGAACCATGTCATTTTCACTTTCATAAATTTCACTTTACATACATTTGTAACCAACATGTATTATGTTGCTTAAAATGCTCATATATTTGAAGTGCCTGACCGACCCAATTGTATTTAATACCATGTTTTAACTATTTTATAAACACATTGCACAAATTTTCCCCATAAGGACTTACGAACAATTTATTAAAATATTGATGTTGGTATCATTTGTGCTATATTTTTTTTGACGCAAACATTTTTTTTTACCATTAATCTTAATTCTCATTAATTTGCTATATGATGTGAAAGGGTGTTTATCTCTGCCTCTTTATCTAGATGTTGTATCCTAAACAGCACATTAACATCTGCACACCATTTAGATGCTAACACCGGGCTAATAACAGTGTCTGTTCGATGCTAGCTCCAGCCAACTTGCGCAGCTGAGCAGTGTCAGCCAGGTTCCTGGGCCTCCTCTGAGCAGTTGTTGATTTGGGTCGCTCTATACAGCTTCAAGCTGTTTGCTTTAAAGGATAAATATCTGCACCAAATCCATGTTATGTGCGGTATGTACAATATCCAACGGCTACCTCTGTGTTGTGTCGACCAGTCCCATTCAACAGCCACGATGACAGAGAGCGATTTAAAGTAATCAACCGCTTCAGAGAGGATGACATCAACTGGCCCTGGCCTGAACCCAAGGGACTAGCCACAAATATACACATCTGTGGATAAACACAATCAGGGCGGAGCACAGATGTTAAATACAGGAGCGGAGCAGGACACACTGTCTGTTCTATTCTTTATCATTGTTATTTGTCAATTTCAGAAATTATTGATCTTTTACAAATATTTTTCAAGGTATCTTAATTACTTGCTAAAGAAGCCCAGTTCTTTTGGCTGGCAGACAACACAAATAAGTTAATTTGCATTTCTGTGTTGTGAGTATTTTGGCAGTCGGCACCCTCGTCCAGATTGTAACCCCTATTTCTGCCTCCAAAACCTGCCTTGGAGGAGCGTCCACTGAGGGATTAGGGATTTAGTGGGGAAGGTAAGTGTGACTACAAGCTTTGGCTAGCCATCTGCTCCCCAGCAGAGTCAGGGCCAACCTGGGCTGCTGATCGAGCTCCAGCCTGCCTGCAGCAAAGACCTGGGCACCGTGCTAACTCCCAGCCCTGGCCAACCTGGCTGCCTGGCGCCTGCAGCCAATCACCATCATTCTGCTGATTACTTGTAAGAAGCAGTCCATATGTAACAAAGTTTGCTTTTTCCCCCTCTGCCTTTATCCTTCATCTTCTTCTTTATTTATTCTCTCAGCGCATTAACTAAATATGAATATGTGGCCGGTGTCTCTTTATGCATAACGTGTATGTACACTGCATGTTGAGGACAGTACGACACAGACCTGAGGTGGAGCATATTATTAGTGTCTCTCTATCCTAACCTCAGACAGAGAGAATACACAGCCAGAGAGAGAGAGAGAGACAGAGAGACAGAGAGAGAGAGGGAGAGAGAGAGAGAGCGAGAGAGAGAGAAAAAAGAGACAGACAGAGAGAGAGAGAGAGAGAGAGAGAGAGAGAGAGAGAGAGAGAGAGAGAGGTTGAGCTAGGCCACAGAGAAGAGAGCTGTAGCTAGGCCCTGGCTCTATTTGTCTGGCAGTGCTCGGAAACAGATGACAGAGGGTTTGTGGTCGTCTTATCACCCCTGGGTGAATATTCTAATTTATTTAACGACAGGCTTATTAAAAAAGAGAGAGAGAGAGAGAAAGAAAGAAAGAAACAGGCAGGTCTCTCTCTCTCTCTCTGTCCTTCCAGCTTCTGCCTGAGAGGAGTGTTCAGTTCAGTCACTCTCTTACTTCGCTCCAGGATATAAGAAAATTATACCTGCCTCGTGGCTCCTGCGGTCATCTCCCTTGTTAGACATATGAGAGGCTCAAACACCAGTGGACCAAAGGGGAGGACAGAGTGAAGGAGGGAGGGGAGGAGAGGGGAGGGGAGGGGGGGAAAACAAGAAACCTAATGCTCATTATTAAATTGCAGCCATTGCAGATGCCAGGAACCTATTTCTCGTCATTAATTATTCATTCTTTATTTCAGTAATCCAATACTCAGGTGAGGAGGGTGGTAGTGATAGAATGTGTAATTTTGAAGTTTAATGGTGATGGTGGGTTGAACAAGGGATTAGGACTAGGATACTAAATCATTAATGCCTGTCTAAATCTAAGGCTATATGCTTAATCTATTTTGCATTATGTTGACTTATTTCTTATATTTATTACATTATTTTGCTGGAAGGGGTTCGGGAAACACTTTACATTGACCTTTTCATGTGCTTGGGGAAGTTGAAACTTGAAAATATGAACAGGGAAAACATTGTTTTGCATGAAAAATAAATGGCACAGAATTACAGATCGTCTGACACAGTGCTCATCAGTGTCTTTCAAGCAAAAACAGAAAGTGTAAATGAACTGAAAACAGATTTGCCTGGCAGCATATTACAAAATGACATATGTATGTAAGTATTTGAAGACAATACACATTTCTGTGTACGTTTTCAATCAAGATGATGATGCCATCATTTGCGGTGTTTGATTTGGCTGATCGTGTTATTGTGGTTGGATGTTTTTATGGTTTTGCATATACGTTGACGACAATAATCAACTTCAACTCATTTTACCAAGTTACTACAATTGGAGCTCTTTTATAAAAATGACAAATTAGGATTTCCTTATGTTCATAAACAGTATTATACATACATAATTGTATTATGCGACTAAGAGTTTGGAGGATTAAAGACAGATAGCTTGCAATCTGTACTGAAGCATAAGGCAGAGCCTTGTTTGCAACCCATAACCCCATCATAGATAAACAACCTGATTGTGCTCCATATGCCTTCACAATATCTCCCATCTTCATCTGATAATCAGAGCCTAAACTTGTTGCATTCATCGCATAAGTAGTTGTTCTCAAGATAAGGGTCACTTTTGGATATTTAGCATACTATTTAGCATACTACAAATTATCTCGACTAACCTGTACCCCCGCACATTGACTTGGTACCGGTACCAACCTGTATATAGCCTCATAATTGTTACTTTATTGTGTTACTTTTTTAAATTGATTTTTAGTTTAGTTTATTTAGTAAACATTTTCTTAACTCTATTTTCTTAAAACTGCATTTTTGGTTTAGGGCTTGTAAGTAAATATTTCGCGGTAAGGTGTTGTATTCGGAGCATGTGACAAATACAATTTGATTTGATTTGATTATATGCATGCTAATTCTAATATGTTTCCTATATTCTTACATTTCTACATACAATGCACGTTACTGTACTCTGCTACCTTTGTCCTCTCCTCTTTGGCCTCCTCTCCTGTCTGCATGTGCGCACCAGCTGGCGAAGGCGCAGACGCTATAGAGGTCGCATGTAATAACATACGCTGGGCATGGTTGCTGTCAAGGAAACCAACCTTGCGATATGATGCGACAGGCAGGGAGCTCTTTGAAGAGCCTCATGGCCATGACGTGAAATATGGCACAAGATGCTGCAGAATGGAGATGTGCTTTAGCTGGGAATGGGGAGAGCAGGCATATTACACAGGCCTTTCCTCGAGTCCGGTATCTATGAAGTGTACACAGTGTAGAGGCATTGTACCTCCCCAACTTATAGAGGGCGGTTGGATCTATGAAAAGTACAGAGAGAGATTGTCAGGTGTTATAGCCAATAAGGAAAATATGGGATGTATTTTGACATAAGAACAAAATGCCACTTCTACTTTGGCACATTCAACAAGGTATTGCCTCTATCCCATCCTATCCACCCTGCTAAGAATAAAGGGCAATTAGGTCATGGAATCTGCATCCATCTTGCATCCTCTCTAGGCTCCTGCAATTTGGGCTGAACAAGTAAAGGTCAGGCACGTTAGTCAGATGTGCGCTCCACAAATTCTAAAAAGGCTCAGTGGTCACGCCAAATGTATTCCCTGCTACATAATTAGCCCCCTCAATTCCCCCACCACCGGCTCCCGAGCTCGTGCCAGTAAAAATCATCCCCCTCCCCAAAATGCCTTTAACCTCTCGATTGCTGCTCTGGGGCAGATCCCTAGACCCCCCCCCTTCCCCCCCCCCCTTCCCCATTTCCCCACATTGTTGAATCTAACTGCTGTACAACAAGGCAACACCTCGACCACCACCTAAACTTACCGACCACAGACGCATCAGGCGGGCTCCGGCTCAGGCGGCGAGAGTCAGGGCGTCTGGCGCATAAATTAGCTACCAACATTAGCATTACCCCGCGCATGGCACCCGGTGCCAACTGCTCTCCGCGCGGCCATTAAAGGTCATGTTTTGATGACTGAATGCCACACAGGCACCTTGGCTCCCAGGAGGAGCGTTCCCCAGGTGCACGTGAAAGGTTAAAAATTACCTTCTCAGCACCCGCTTGTCTCTGGCGAAGGAAATAATTAGAGGTTTTTAGGAGCAGCAGAATGCCTCCTGTCAGATGACAGAGCGGTACCTAATGGCCGTATCTGGGGAAGAGTCAAACAGGCTGTCAGGCCTGACAGGACAAATGAGCATAATAGCTAGCGTGGAAATGGGTGCCTGTGTTGTGTGCCTTTCAGGGGGATAGAATGGCAACTGCATGAGGAGAATGGTGCATGGCTCCTAACCTTTACATAAATCTGTTAACACGTGTATTAGGAGTATTTTAACATGCAGGCAATCGGGTTTTATCTTATTTACCCCGGCCTCTGCTTGCCGGAGATGTTGCTCTCCCACTCATGTTCATTCCAATAGGGCCGCTGATGTGAGGTTTTATGTTTTCATTGACCACTATTAGGATTCATGCTCATGAATGGAGGCTTATACATTCCAGTTGTCAGCAATGGGAAAGGCAACACAAATCTCTAGTGTAATGTCGCTTAAAATGTTAAAAAGCTTTTTAGGATTTGTTCTCTTTCACTATCAATGCATTGTGTAGATTTTTGTAGGTGCAGGTCCAGCAAGAAGCCAGCATCAATTTACTCACGTCACCACATCACACAGTGCTTTGAAAAGTATTCAGACCCCTTGGATTTTTTCACATTTTATTTTGCAACAAAGTGGGATTGGAATGTATTCAATTGTATATTTGGTCAACAATCTACACAAAATACTCTATAATAACACATGCATTTTGTTTAAAGATGAATAGAAATTAAATAACTAAAATATAGTTGTTGCAAAAGCATTCAGCTCCCTGATTCAATGCATGTTTGAAACACCATTGGCATCGATTACAGGCAACTGTGAGTCTTCTTGGGTAAGTCTTCTTGGGTAAGTCTCCAAGACCTTGCACACCTGGATTGTGCTATATTGGCCCATTATTCTTTACATTATTCTTTGCCTCCACATTATTTGCCGATGTCAAGCATACCCATACCATTATGCAGTTACCACCATACTTGCAAATAAGGAGAGACTTAATCAGTGATGTGTTGGGTTGGATTTGCCCCAAACATAAGGCTTTACATTTAGGACAAAAAGTGTATTCCTTTGCTGTTCTTTTGCAGTATTACTTTAGTGCCTTTTTGCATACAATATATATGTTTTGGAGAAAGAAAATATTGTGTATATTTGTAATCTCCTTTTCATTCTGTCATTTAGGTCATTATTGCGAAGTCACTACAATGTAGTTGATCCACCCTCAGTTTTCTACCATCACAGACCTTTAACTCCGTAGCTGTTTTAAAATCACCAATGGCCTCACGGTAACATCCCTGAGCAGTTTCATTACTCTCCTGCAGCTCAGTTCAGAAAGATGAACGCTTCCTGGTCTTTGCAGTTGAATCTGTGCTTGAAATTCAATGCTTGACTGAGGGACCTTAAAGATGTTGTATGTATAGGGGACAGAGGAAGGATTAGCCATTCAAAAATCATGTCAACCTTGATTATTTCACACAGAGTGAGTCCATGTAATGTATTATGTGATTAGGGCTTGCCTAAGCAAAGGGGCTGAATACTGACGCAATGATTGTATTTTAGTTATACATGTTGCATTCATCTTAAAAATATATAGCGTTTTTCTTCCATTTTGACATTTCAGAGTATTGTGTGTAGATTGGTGAAAATAAAACACATTTACATCAATGTTAATCTCACTTTGTAACACAATAAATTGTGAAGAAATCCAAGGTGTCTGAATACTTTTTCAAGGCACTGTATATTTGAACTTCAAAAGGTCATAGCATGTTGAGTTAACTCCAGAGTGCCTGTCTATCTTCCCATTCCTCTTATTGTTTAATCCCACGTAACATACAGAGAGATGAGCTCTATATGTTCGCCACTCTGACCACATGGTCCAAACACACCAAGACAGTCGTAAAGAGGGCACGACAAAACCTTTTCCCCCTCAGGAGACTGAAAAGATTTGGCATGGGCCCCCAGAATCCTCAAAAGGTTCTACAGCTGCACCATCGAGAGCATCCTGACCGGTTGCATCACCGCCTGGTATGGCAACTGCTCGGCATCTGACCGTAAGGTGCTCCAGAGGGTAGTGCGAACGGTCCAGTACATCACTGGGGCCAAGCCTCCTGCCATCCAGGACTTATATAATAGGCGATGTCAGAGGAAAGCCCATAAAATTGTCAGAGACTCCAATCACCCAAGTTATAGACTGTTCTCTCTGCTGCCGCACAGCAAAGTGGTACCGGAGCGCCAAGTCTAGGACCAAAAGGCTCCTCAACAGCTTCTACCCCCAAGCCATTAGACTGCTGAACAATTAATAAAATTGCCACCAGACGATTTACATTGATCCCCCCCCCTTTTGCACACTGCTGCTACTCGCTGTTTATTATCTATACATAGTCACTTCACCTTCACCTACATTTACAAATGACCTTGACTAGCCTGTACCCCTGCACACTGACTCGGTACCGGTGCCCCTTGTATATAACCTTGCTATTGTTATTCTTATTGTGTTAGTTTTTACTATTACATTTTATTTTAGTCTACTTGGTAAATATTTTTTTTAACTCTTCTTGAACTGCACTGTTGGTTAAAGGCTTGTAAAGTAAGCATTTCACAGTCTACACCTGTTGTATTCGGCGCATGTGACAAATAAAGTTTTTTAGTCAGCCAAACAACTCTAGACGTAACATAGTAAATGTAAATCCAGGACATTCAAATCAGTACGATATGTTACGTCTGGTATGGTTCCATAAGATAAAAGGCTACTTGAGGCAAAACAAAAGGAGGTTGGATGGTCGGGGTCAGGGTTGGGGGTGGGTTGTTGGTTGTGGGTGGATGGGTGGGTTTATAATGCAAACGTCTAGCAACCCAAAGGTTTCGTGTTTGAATCTCATCACGGACAACTTTAGAATGTTAGCAAATTAGCAACTTTGCAACTACTTACTTCTTTTTAGCTACTACTTGTAACTACTTAGCATGTTAGCTAACCTTTCCCCTGATCCTTACCCTAACCTTAAACCTTTTAGCTGACCCTTCCTCTAATCCTAACCTTAACCATTTAAACTAACTCCTAACCTTACCCTAACCTTTACCCCTAATCCTAACTTCTTGAGCTGGCTAACATAAGCATTAGCCACCTAACCACCTAGTTTGACTTATTGGAATTCGTAACATATCATACGTTTTCCAAATTCGTAACATATCATATGAATTGTAATTAGTAACACACTGGTGTCATGCGAAATGGATGATGGTTTAATACATACCACACTAAACGTAACATATGGAGCATTGTGGATTTTGTGGAGTATTCTGGATTTTCGTACAGAATTGTACGAAATGCTCTGAGACCACGTTGCAGACTCTGCAGACTCTCACACATCAAGTTCTCTTCTTGAAGCCGGTAAGGTACAAGGTGTCTGAGCTAGTGAAACTACTTCCAGAGCACAACGCCAGAGTAACACACACGCAAACCTTCCTTTGCCTCCTCAGATGTTTTCTCAAATAAGGTGTAAGGTGTTGGGGAGAAAAGGCAAACAATACACCTAAACATAGCCCTACATGCTATTCACTCCAGTCATCTGCCACCCCGAGAGCTCCTAAGACGTATTTCATTTGGCATTCTGTGATTCCTGGCATGGCCCTATTGGTGGCATTTATATTCCTACCACAACACCAGTGTGCTAATAGCAGGGTTATTAACATAACAAACTTAAATGCTCTATATAAATAATACTGTTCCGGGATGCGCGGGCTCAGCTGACACTATTTAGGCAGCGGCTCAACATCTGTTTGTGAACACTTTGCCTAATGATATCATCCGATATCATTAAGTGTTGCAGAGCACGGCGCATCAGCAGGTGCAGCTGTTTCAGCTATTCCCATCATGGGCAAAGAAAAAAAGAGAGACGCAACCCTCCCGCCCCGCCCTCCCTCCCTCTTTCTTCCCTCCCTATCCCCTCCCATCGCTGAACCGCCAAACCGGTCATTAGGACAATTTTCTTCTTCTTCAAAAAAAAAAGAAAAACAGCCCTGTGATTTCAATCTGTATATCACCTGTAATTGTAGTTTTTAGCAAGTGGCTGATTCCATACATTTAGCACGTTAAACTGGGCAGACTAAGGCCTCTGAATGCTGCCTGAAAGATGCATTTGTGCCACCAGCTGCAGAGGCTGTTGTTTAGATGGCTGGGTGGTGTTGTATTTCTCAGGGGCAGGCAGCAGACTCAGAGGCTGAGCCTCTGGTGCTGATCGAGGCTGTAGCTGGCGTTGCCCAGGCCATGGCTTTGTTTCCTCTGCTGGTTCATTCTGTTTATATGCTCAAAATTATGGAAATGATTGATTATGTCCTATGTGAACAATGAAAAGGTCTCTTGTTCCTGTGGAACAGCCGTTTGAGGGGCTCACAGGTTGCCTGTAGTCATTTGCTAACGTCACAAAAACAGTTAATTAGTCAGGTGGATCATTATTGGATTTTACACTGTTGTGTGTATCACCACCCTATTTTTTTTAAGCTTGTTGCATTTCCAATGGAACATTCATTTAATATATATGAGAAATATTAAGTAAAACAAACCTCATATAGCAATATCTTGACTGAACAAAGAGTATTGTTTCTACTGAGATTGAGAGGAGCAAGACACGTAAACAAGAAACAATTACAATCCTGTCATTGTTTAATTTGACATCAAATATTTCAATTTTTTTAGGTAAAGAGGATTTAAAATTACTTCAAATGTTTGGGCTCTCTGAGTTATGAGTTATTTCATTTGCAAAATTGTAATCCCAGGCAGGCTATATTGACCCTTGGAATGCTGGGATGGAGAGTAAAGCTTTATCTTCGCTCTGAGCGCTGCCTGTCACTCAGCGGGGAATACAAGTCCTGCCTCCAGCTCTTCTCTAAATGTTGATTACACAAGACACGCGGGGGCAGCCGCCCCTGCATCCCCTCCTGCCTCCTCTCCAGCCTCTCACCCTGACTCCTCTCCTGCCTCCCCTCCTTCCTCCTCCTGCTCCACCAGTCAGCCTTCACCCTGGAGGAGAATGGAGTGGACTTGCATTACCTGAGGTGTAGACTGACCCGGGGTTCAGTTCAGGAAGGGTCCTGGCTCTAGGGTTCCCTGGCTAGTCCCCCCCCTGTCTCTTTGCCTCTAAGAGAAACAACAATCCCTGTATGGAAAGACAAACACAGACAGCACGGCCTGGGGATCTGGCAAGCAGAGGAATAGCACACAAACTAGAACCCCCACATCCACGATGATGCTTAAATAACTGCATCAAAATTGAATAAATTATGATTCTATCTAACAACATAGACAACTTAGAGGAAAACGTCCATAGATCAGTATTGTGTGAGTAAAGCAAAGTGGGGTCTGCTGTCTCGATATGGCAGTGCATTAGAGAATGTGGTTAATTTCAAAGAGCTTTATTATATTTCAAACCATCTTTGGTGTTTGGGCTGTTTCTCTATTACAATGCTTTCTTTCTCTTGTATTTAACGCTGTTGTGGATATTGCAAACATTCTGGCAGCAGGCAAAAACAAGTCTTAATTTTCACTTCACAAATGTCCTAATGGGGGAACTAAAGAGGTGTCAGAGCTGTAGATCCCTTAGGCACTAGTTGAGATAAAACAGTGAAATAAAATTCAACTTAATAGGAGACCTAGCAGGATTATTTTGTGTTAATGTACCTTCTTCTGCAGAAGACAAGGAAATACTTGGAATATATAATTATACTTGCACAATGTGTATGTTCTAATGTCTTAAACCTTTTGCCGATGTGTTAATGCTCTCTGAACAACATACAAAAAGAACTTTGAAAAAAGAGACCTTTCTAGTATAGAATGCACTGCATTTTCTGTCTAACACCATGGGTATAGTTGAAAACAGTCGTTTGTATGTTCTAGTATCAAACTGACAAGGTTTCCAACTCTGAAAAACCACTGTTTACTACACAAAATTAGTGTCCTTTAATACAGTACATGCTATATGTATTCAACACACTGATGTACTAATTGATTTGGAAGGCTCTCTAATGTCAGTAAAACCGTCGGAAGACTTTCAATGACGTCGTGACTGTGTGAATCAGCGACCGGTGGAGATCTGAGGGGCTCCGTGGTCCCACCTGAGGAAAGAAGAAACCGACAAGCCCGCCCCGCCGCTGTCTGAAAAGCATGAGGCATATCAGCCCTTACAAGTGCTTCCTTTTTTCACAGACAGGAATGTCATGAGGGCCTTTGTTGTTTCTCTTTTGGAAGTAAATTACACTTTTAGGATTTATTAAGACAAGAAACCATTTTTTAACAAGTGGGTCTCTTAAAACCCTCCATGGAAATCTGCTCATTACTTTCCAGCCTGAGGCGCTTCTCTCTCTCTCTCTCTCTCTCTCTCTCTCTCTCTCTCTCTCTCTCTCTCTCTCTCTCTCTCTCTCTCTCTCTCTCTCTCTCTCTCTCTCTCTCTCTCTCTCTCTCTCTCTCTCTCTCTCTCTCTCTCTCTCCTCAGCTCAGATGGATCCATCTCCTTTCTCTTGTTTCTCTATCTATATTTCTAAGATGCCGGCGCTGCCATGCCTAACGCTGTAATGTCACAGCAGTTTTTTCAAAGTGGAGCAGTGATTTGGGCGCTCAGCAGGTGATGTCCAAACTCTCTTCAATTATTGAAGTGGGGGCTTGGTGGAAACACTACAATCGCTGCTGTACCAGGAAGATAAAATGGGAAGGCTTTTGACATCACACATATTCCCTACTTACGCGTTACAAAGACAGTGCATGACAGTGTCCCTTTATCATTTCCCTTCTTTTGTTTTATTCATTTGATGTTTTTTTTTTTTTTTGGGGGGGGGGGGCAGAAATTTTGTATTCATGGAAAATATGAAAGACACATTTCTTCCCTTTTAGTGTTGTGGTGCAAAAGTGCTATCATTATCTTTTTGATTTGGGATAGTCTACAGTAAGGTCATGTATATTTCTTATGCAATTGTCGTCCCTTTGACAGTCTTAGAAGTCCAACTCTTTTCAACTCCCCCCTGCCCCTATCAAACTGTGAAGATGTGGCAGCCGGTTTGATGAATAAATTATATTCATTTTCCCATGACAAAGACAGAGTGGACATTATCAGTAGGAGTTACATAGAAATGATGTAAACCTTGACATAATCTTTTTGAAATGATTTTGATTTCATGTCTTCTTCTCTGAATACTCTCCGTATATCAACACTTTGATATGATTTTAATGAGCAATCAATGCCAAAACAAATTCCACTGAAGAGTCAAGACTAGCACATGTTAAGTCCCTGAGACAGTTAAAGGTATAACACCCTATTTACACCAGTCTGAATTTGGAGCCCACACCCCACCCTTTTACCCCAGCATCTTTTTTGGCATCTTTTTAGAACAAAGCGTATCTCACAATTTGTCTGAAAATCTGTGTTGTGCTGAAATGCAAGGATAAGGTCAGATCCACACGAGAAAAGTGGCATTTTAAACAGGGGTTTAAAGTCAAACCTATGCAAGGCGCCTTGCTGAGCCGTGAAGCGTGTGGCAGACTGGCAGCCTCGCTCGGAGTGCGTTGGGGAGGCTGCTCAGTGGACTGCGGTGGGACGGAAAACCTTGGGCTCTAGGCTGTAGCCTGTAGTCTCTGCACTTATCCCGATGCTCCTCTTTAATGGCTTCCCATGTTGTGCAGGGAAGGATATCGACGGCTGGGTGAAAACACAGGGCCAGGGCTGTCCCAGTGGTGTGTGTGTGTGTGTGGGGAGGGGGGGAGTGGGAGTATGTGTGTGTTTGTGTTTCAGGGAGTTGGGAGTCTGTAAATCTTGCAAATGTACATTATACAGTATGCAACGTATACATCTTTTAAAAAAGAAACATACATGATGCAGCTTTTATCAAAACATGCCCCCCTTTTCTGAGAAAATCTGACAGGTCCCACACAGAGTATAAGAGAGGGACTATTCTCTCTCTCTCTCTCTCTCTCTCTCTCTCTCTCTCTCTCTCTCTCTCTCTCTCTCGCTCTCTCTCTCTCTCTCTCTCTCTCGCTCTCTTTCTCTCTCTCTCTCTCTCGCTCTCTCTCTCTTTCGGAAACAAGATATGGCGTTGTCACTGAGTGTACAGTAGATGCCAACAATGTCTAATTACACTCTTTCCTTTCCCACAGATCCTCTGCGTTCCTTCGTTCGTAAGTTTGTTCGTGTGACCAAATTCCTTGTCTGCTAGCTAATTAGGCACATAATATTACTGCTACTACCACTCCTGACAGGTGCTACTGGCCACACACGCACACGCATGCACACGCACAAACACAACCACACGCGCACACACACACACACACACACAACCACACAACCACACAAACACACACACACACACACACACACACACACACACACACACACACACACACACACACACACACACACACACACACACACACACACACACACACACACACACACACACACACACACACCTTCCCTGGCCTTCCCGCCTCTCACACTTACAGGCAGCATTGAAAATAAAAAGACTAGAGAATAACAAGAAGACAAGATGTGTTAATTTCAGCTTCCATCTGTTTTTACAGAAACGATGCCAATGTCTACATGTTCAGGAAGAAAAGAGAGAAGAAGGAGAAAGAGGAGGGGGGATAACCAACAACAACTTTGGGAAGAGAACAAGTCCTTGGAGATAGACGGTGTAAAAATCAAATTAACTGTGTGAAAGATTTGGTACAGAGGGTTGAGAACACAGGAGGTTGGTGGCACCTTAATTGCGGAGGACGGACTCGTGGTAATGGCTGGAGCGGAATCGGTGGATCAAATACATCAAACAGATGGTTCGATGCCCTTCCGTTCGCTCCATTCCAGCCATTATTATGAGTCGTCCCTCAGCAGTCTCCAGTGGTAGAGAAACATTTAGAGCAATGCTGTACCTCACTCTGTTGTATTTCAGTACTGTTTACTGTACTGTATGTCTGGCGATGTGTATCTTTATGTTTTATTATCGATACTCATAGAGTTTGAAGTCTGTTCATGTCTTATGTTGGCTCGATACTGCAGTATATGAAATGTACAAATTGAAACAGGCAAAACTGTCAGGTTTCATTGGATCACAAGACTGCCTAAACAAATTCCACAGTACTTTTCTATTACTTCTCTATTTTCTTTCTCTCTAAATTGTTATGAAGTAAGTGAGTGAGCATTTCACTGAGAGTTTACACCTGTTGTTTACGAACCATGTGACGAATAACATTTGATTTGATTTGCACTCTTCCTCATGACACAATATATAACGTTTATCCAAGTAATTCTTTTCAATCAGCTTCCCGTATTACTCACACACGAACCACCGAGCTTTGTAGACATTGAATGATTAAAGTGGGGACAAACGATTGACTTGTTCCCATGTAACGGTACAGTTTTTTTCCTCTCTTATTTTATCTGAGCCAGTTGAACAATGAGGCAGTTCTGGCTCTGAGTACATAAATAACAATGACCTGAGGATGGACAGATTTTCTGACAGGCCGATTCGGTTTCTTCCATCTGTTTGGGTTCAGGGATCTTTCCACAGACGAGGCACTGAGGTCCAGTAGATGTTGATGTTGTCAAATGGCCTGAGGAGTAAAAGTTGGCAAGTTGACACCCGTTGTGAGATTAAGGTGGTCCTCCTTTCCCTTCTTTCTCTCCTGAGTTTGCCGTGTCAACATCGCAGGGACACTGATTGCTACGTTTGAGGTGCACCAGACAGGAACTTCTCATTGTTTTTCCAAATGCTGAAAAAAGGGAGAGGGATAAATGTCTCACATAGTTGCAGGGACACTCATTCTTTCCCAGGGTGTAGATGGTATTCTGTGTATGCTGGCTGCCAGAGTATACACTGCTCGGCCATAGATCTTTGTAATTTCAATGCTTCCCTCACTCCTACAGCGAAGGCGTAGGAAGATGTGGTATACTTTGGATTGGCGAAGCTCAATAGTCAATACGCAGCCCTCTGACAACCCGCAAAGGCCTCCAGCCATCCTGTCTCCAACTAGAGAGCCAGAGACTGTAGCGTACAGGATGGTGTGGGAATCCACGTTATAATTGTTTGTTCAATTATTTTTCTTGGATGCCGCACCTGCACCCTGCCAAGTGAGCTCCAGAGAGTCGCTCTGCAATTAGGGCCTGTAGAAGCTAGCTACAGGGTCCTAGTTAAACGGCTCAGAGAGAGAACCCAGAGGGCAAATCAGATAAATACCTTTTAGTGCTCAAGGTAACAAGCAGGGTGACAGTGAAGAGGCACACTGGGAGTCATTTACCTTTATTTTTCTTCACGATTTTGACCGTCATCTTGACAACATTCCAGAGGCCTGTGTCAGCTATATTATGTTATCTTTCCTCTTGGTCTAATTGAGACCTATTACCAATGTTTATAAGCTAGAGAAGGCTGATTGGGTGGGATGATACAGTAGGCTAGGTTACCACCACTGGACTGGTTGTGATGTGTGATGCCCTCGAAACATTTGTTGTGTTTGAGAATTTCACGGATAAGCCCTTATGGAAAAACCACATGTATTTCACATGTGAACACGTGTGAAGTGTTCCAAAAACACGTGATGACGTGATATTATGTGAAGTTAATGTCATAACTGGTGACAGACAACATGCAAAGTAACACATGATAATATGAAACTATGTGAAAAACGTGACCACGTGAATGAAGTGTTCCAAAAAAAGTGTTCCAAAAACATGTGAAATTATGTGTTTTTTTCCTGTAAGGGGAGTAGCTACAGCAGCTCAGGTGTTCATAGAGATTTTCTAAATCAAATCAAATCAAATAATATTGGTTATTGCTTATTTTCCTAGCTCCAACAGTGCAGTAATACCTAACAATACAAAACAATACAAAACAATATTCACAAATCCCCAAAATCAGGGAATTTAGGCAAAGGTAGGAGAAGATGTATTTTCTGTTCACACTGCTATGCTTTATCTTGGCCAGGTCGCAGTTGCAAATGAGAACTTGTTCTCAACGAGCCTACCTGGTTAAATAAAGGTGAAAAAAAAGAAAAAAAAATGTATTTTCAAGAAATGCATGGGTCGTTCACTTTTTCGACAATTTGTATTTATTTAGGATAATGCACAAAAACTCAGCAAAAAAAGAAACGTCCCTTTTCAGGACCCTGTCCTTCAAAGATAATTTGTAAATATCCAAACAACTTCACAGATCCTCATTGTAAGGAGTTTAAACATTGTTTCCCATGCTTGTTCAATGAACCATAAACAATTAATGAAGATGTACCTGTGGGACGGTCATTAAGACAGTTACAGCTTACAGATGGTAGGCAATTAAGGTCACAGTTATGAAAACTTAGGACACTAAAGAGGCCTTTCTACTGACTCTGAAAAACACCAAAAGAAAGATGCCCAGGGTCCCTGTTCATCTGCGTGAACATGCTTTAGGCATGATGCAAGGATGCATGAAGACTGCAGATGTGGCCAGGGCAATAACTTGTAATATACGTACTGTGAGACGCCTAAGACAGAGCTACAGGGAGACAGGACGGACAGCTGATTGTCCTCGCAGTGGCAGACCACGTGTAACAACACCTGCACAGGATCGGTACATCCGAACATCACATCTGTGGGACAGGTACAGGATGGCAATAACAACTGTTACACCAGGAACAACAATCCCTCCATCAGTGCTCAGACTGTCCGCAATAGGATGAGAGAGGCTGGACTGAGAGCTTGTAGGCCTGTTGTAAAGGCAGGTCCTCACCAGGCATCACCGGCAACAACATCGCCTAAGGCACAAACCCACCGTCGCTGGACCAGACAGGACTGGCAAATAGTGGTCTTCACTGACAAGTTGCGGTTTTGTCTCACCAGGGGTGATGGTCGGATTTGCGTTTATCGTTGAAGGAATGAGCGTTACACCGAGGCCTGTACTCTGGAGCGGGATCGATTTGGAGGTAGAGGGTCCGTCATGGTCTGGGGCAGTGTGTCACAGCATCATTGGACTGAGCTTGTTGTCAGTGCAGGCAATCTCAACGCTGTGCGTTACAGGGAAGACATCATCCTCCCTCCTGCAGGCTAATCCTGACATGACCCTCCAGCATGACAATGCCACCATCTATACTGCTCGTTCTGTGCGTGATTTCCTGCAAGACAGGAATGTTAGTGTTCTGCCATGGCCAGCGAAGAGCCCGGATCTCAATCCCATTGAGCACATCTGGGACCTGTCGGATCGGAGGGTGAGGGCTGGGACCATCCCCCCCAGAAATGTCCGGGAACTTGCAGGTGCCTTGGTGGAAGAGTGGGGTAACATCTCACAGCACGAACTGGCACATCTGGTGCAGTCTGTGAGGAGGAGATGCACTGCAGTACTTAATGCAGCTGGTGGCCACACGAGATACTGACTGTTACTTTTGATTTTGACCCCCCTTTTGTCCAGGGACAGATTATTCCATTTCTGTTAGTCACATGTCTGTGGAACTTGCTCAGTTTATGTCTCAGTTGTTGAATCTTGTTCTGTTCATACAAATATTTACACATGTTAAGTTTGCTGAAAATAAACACAGTTGACAGTGAGAGGACGTTTCTTTTTTTGACGAGTTTACATATACATTAGATTGTAAGAATAGTGTATGCGTATGAACAGTAAGCCTAAAGTATATATGTACAGCACTTTATGTATAAATACCTACTTTCTTCCTTGCTTTAAATGTCCCCAAGGAGGTCAGGGTAGTGAACGGAGGTCGAGTTGTATCTTAAGACGATGTAAAGCAGAATCAGAGGGGATGTCACAACAGCTGAAAGTGTCAGTCACAGAATTATAACTTTTTTCCTCTCAGTTCCCCGGCAGTGCAGCTGCCTAAATGAGGGGGATTAAGTTAACACCCTGCTTAGAGGAAGAGCAGGGCAGGATTAAGGCACTGGGCTTGGACATAGCAACCATTCAAGCAAGCACCGCATCCTTTTTTAAAAGGGAAAAAGCCAGTGGTGCACAGCGCTCACTGGGATGGCGCAGTTGAGTTGCCTGAACAAATACATTGACAAGTGTATGGCTGACAAAAACATGGAAAACCATGTACGCAGTGCACACGGAGAGGGAGAGCACAGAGACACACACACACACATGCATGCAAGCACATGCACAAATGCCACACACACACACACACACACACACACAGCGTCTTTTCCTCGTCCTCAAGCAGATTCGCCCTTGTTTCCTGGCCTGGGGAAAGCTATGAGTCCACCCACTGGAATAACTGGCAGGGAGAGAACAGGTGGTCAAACCCCTACATTGTGAATGAATGAAAACACCGACTGCCTCTGAAACCCAACCCAGGTATCCCATCACATTCCATAACTATTCCTCATAGGTTATACTGTATATTCTGTTCACACAGTGTTCACATTCTCCCCACAGTAAATCATTTTATCCCTGCTTGGGTACAGTAACCGACATCAGAAAACTGGTCACTATGTTATAAAAGCAACACTTTCCCCCTTAAACACTTATGTATCTCATGTTACTTGAACGTTTGACTTTAAGAAACAAAAACACATTTATGTACGATAAATACATGTGAAAATGTAACTTGAATGTTTGACTCATTTAAACAAATGTGGATAAAGAAATACCAAACTCAATAAGCTCCAAATTGCAATTGCACATTAGCTTTTCAAGGTACTTAACTACATTCAAACCTATTCAAACGCACCATTCTAAGGGAACTGAGTACAAGCAGGATACACTCACCGATCCTCCTTTGTAATATACTGTATCTGCTTTATGATCTCTCCCTGAGAGACACGGACCGACCGGTCTCCACTCATGTCACTTCCATTACCCCGAGAGTGACCATGACACAACGGCATCGGACACTCCAGTGATAGATGCCTTTTTGGTCTTCCCCAGTCAAGTCACATGTTCTGGCCAGAGGACAGCCGTAATTGCTAGGACAGGTGACACATATGTGGAAACCAGAATATGATGGGAAGACGGCTTAGATCACATGATCTGTACTTACACTTGCCAACTAAAATAGATAACGCAGCTAGAATAATTGCTATGTGAATCCACTTATGCTTAATGACGTGTGACTGTTTCTCTATGGATTCCAATGATAAACATAGGTATCCTTCATTAATATATCATTTCTAATGTCATACTTGGCAAAAATGTACTGCTTAAAGGTAACTATAGACAAACAAGAAGCAATTTCCCTGTCGAAATTATGGAGGTCAAAGTCATGACAAAACTTCACAGAAGTGGAACACATCGTAATGAAGCACCCTTTGTTATCAGTGACAGAATTAGCATATTTCACAGCACACAGTAGGAGTAGTGTAGGTGGATGATCATTAGGGTCTTTTGACTATAATAATTCCACTCTGCAGTATTCTACTTACACCCATAAAGTACGATTTCAAAGAAAGCAATTGCATGTTACTGAATCCCATGTTGTTTATTAGTTCGGGTGTTGTCAGTGATGGGAGATGGAAGAACAGATAGAAATCCCAGTTCTTCAACTGAATCTCCAAAGCGTGTGTTGTTTCAACACATCTGAGCCTACTGAGCTTGTGATATTGCTCCCCAACTAAGGAAAAAAGCGCAAAATGCTGCTCTATTTGAACCCAGGGGGATGCAGTATCCAATTGTGTTTGTCAAGGCTCCGATTCATCATGTCACGGGGGTCTAATCTACTCCACACTGTTTTCCCTTTGCATGCTCTAAGTATTTTCTGTTCAACTTCGACTTGTCACCGCAGAAAACACACATAAGAACTCTTTCGCAAACACTCCTTGCTCGCTTACTTCTTTTTAAGGAAATCTCCCCAGAGTCTGGAATTTTCCCCTCTCTGTCTTTATCTCGCCATAAATGTTGACGGACCAGTGAACCTTGATGTGGTCCATGACAGGCTTATAGCTATTTTGTAAAGTGTGCAGAAACACAAAAGGCCTCTGGTGTGGTGGTTAGGCCATCATGGATGCACGGCTCTGAGAGAGAGAGAGAGAGAGAGAGAGCGAGAGAAAGTCCCAACAAACCATCAATAAGAGGCGTGTACTGTACAGTAGATAACACAGAAGCAGTCTACATGGGACCTTTAGGGAAAAAAGACCACGATTTATGATATTTTAGTTCAAACTGTGCTACCCTTCTGTGTGGTTGCCTATTGTAAATTAATGAGGGTTTCTTCAGCAGATCTGAGTTGATGGGTATGACATGGGACCCCAGTAGAGATTGGAAGATATGTTGCACCAAGTGTAGACACTTATTACAATGGTAGGGTTAACTTGACTGTTTATTTGTTCGCTTCATGTCTTGGGATACAGTATGTGTGATTCTACCTTGAAAGCCAAACTCAGTAATTTCACAAATGTAAATATACCTGACTGTGTGCAAATGCACCTGGATCTGCCTATTCATGTGAAATGTCAAAATGACTAGACATCCTTTTTATTATTTCCTCTAGTTGTATCACAATCCTTCCAGGGGCCTGTTTGATATGCTGCTTCCTGCTCTTTCCCCCCTACCTCCTGACTTCCTGTGGGATCCTCATTTGATGAACATCATTTCCCAGACAGGCTCATGAAGGGCATGTTTGGCACGTTGTTACATGACAAAACCTAAAGACATAAAGACAGACACACACAAAGGTGAGAGCTGACAATGAAGTGCAACGCTTTCAGGGTCCCGACCTGCCTCGGCGCTGTAGTTTGATGATGACAAAGCCATCCGGACTGGTGAGGATGCTGTCCTGACTGACGGGAACTAAGGAACAATGGATGGGGTTGCTGTGCTATTTGGAAAAAAAGGGGAAATTAAATGGAAACCTTAACTGACTTTTTGGGGGGTCGGGTATCATGTTAAGTTAAATATGTTCTAGGGGCAAAAAGTACAACCATCTGACTACTATCTGCCATACAATATTTTTTGATGAAAGACTGATACTTGTTAACTCTAAAATATCTGATACACATTTATACTTCACAACGGCCCTGTGAAGTAAGATAGTTTTTGTGATAATTCCTCCTGAGAGTTCATAAATATGTCAAAATCCTCTTCAACACCAGAACTGCAAACATTGCACAAAGGTCAGCTCAGAAGAGGCGTTCATGATTCAACTTTCTTAAAACATGACTATTAAGGAAGCACTGGCATTTACTGTAACAATCGGTAGGAAAAGGGCTCAGGGAAAAACATTTGACAGGAGATGAGATGACATATTTACAGACTTATTACATCCTTTGTCCAGGCAGCTGAGTTATTCTTTTCCCACATAGGAAAGAAGAGTAAGAGTAATTCATACACGTTTTTATCCCTCTCCCTCCTTACCCCCTTATCATTCAAAGTCGTCCTTTTGGTTCCCATGCATTCACCATGGAAAAAGGTCCCAGGTCTTTTTTGTTCATACTACCGCAGCAGATAACAGTCACATAACTCGCAGTCGGTGAGAAGCCAGCTCATCCATCCCCCCCCCCTCCACCCCTCCTCTTTCTCACATCCTAAAGTAAACCTTTCTGTTCCACATTTCCATCGCCACCAGTTGTTTTTTTTCCAATCTTGGGAATTCACTTCAGTTTAATTGTTTGACAGTAGTTTTCCTGCTTTTTATGCCACTTAGAAAGAAGGTGCTGTACATTTCTGAGACAGTAATAACATTTCCCCCCCCCCCTCCCAGTGGTTCCCTGGGGGCGAGCTCATTACAGCTCATAGGCAGGAAAATAAACTGTCTAGGTTCTGAGGCTAATGTCTCCACTGAGAGATTAGGAATTAGTAGGCTACAGTAGGTGGAAGTGCCAACTGCCAACTTTTTCATGACTTATAAGGTTTTTTACTCAAACATGAGATACAGTGGATAAATAGTTATATACATTTGCGAAGGGGTTCATTATCCTGGCTGAGTTGACAGGGTAGGATGGTCAGATTTGTAAAAGTGCTGTTATGAAGATTTCCACTGGGTGGCAGCACTGTGACTTCCTCAAACCTCTGTGTGAAGTGCTTGTGAACTGTGGCTTTCACAGTCCAATAAATAAGAGTATTCAGATTTTTTTTGAAACATATAATTTTCATACTTATATCGTTCTTTAAAAATATCAATACATTTTCAAGATTTTGCTATGTCAGGAAATTCAATACGTTTAAGAACATCACAAATTATTCAAATGAATGATGTGTTGTTGATTTTTTTTTAAACAGGAAAGGAAAAAGCATTTCAGAATCTTACTAACAAAAGAGAAGAGAAGAAATTAGAAGAATAGAAAAGAGACATGAATCATATGGTTGCTGATTTGATCTATAGCAACAACTGCTAACAAAAAGTTGCCAGTTTATTAAAAATAAATTACCTCAGAATGCAGACATTAATGAGTTGTTTTCTTCTCAACATAGAATGTGTTGGATTTATTTTTCACTAATACAAGCTTACATGTAGGTAAAAATGCATTCTAGCTGAAGAGAATCACCTTGCAATACTGTGTGAACATCTTATTTATACAAAATGTTTACATATTTTATTTCAAATAAAATCAAATGTTATTGGTTGCATACACACATTAAGCACATGTTATTGCAGCTGTAGCAAAATGCTTATGTTCTTACTGTAGCTCCAACAGTGAAGTAATATCTGACAATAAAAAAATACACACAAAATCAAAAGTAAATGTATGGAATTTACAAATATGTAAGGGATAATCAGCGAGGGACTATACGTTCTATGGAAAATAATTAACGACCATGGAGGCTGTGTTCATCAACACGCTAGCGAAGTGGAACAAACCTTCCATGGAGCTACAATATTCAAAAAGTCCCAAGTTGATTATCTCTTTTTATACCATGGTTATAATTGAACACATTTGCCACTACAAAATGTGTTCATTTGCAGGTAGACGTGTTGAACATCCACTGAAGAAGCTATCAAGTTTACTAGATAGCTACATCAGTTGCCATAGTAACCAAACAGACTTCCTGCTGTAATTTTGCTCACCGAACCATCAGTCGTAGCTTGCTATTATAAAAATCTATTTCAACAATACCAGTAATGTTTTCAATTCGACTTTTACTTTCAAAAGAAGCTCAAACATAGAACATGTAAGAATTAACCAAAACCATTGAATTCTACTGTGCTGATTCGCCATCCATTATAGACAATTATATACGGGTGAGTCAAATCCTGAATGCTGATTGGTTAAAACCGCATTCCAGTCGGTGTCTATTCTACAAGTTTCCACCGGCTAAGTCTATGACATTAAAATGCATATTTACTCGGTTCCATCTGACTGTGCAATATACTGTCTCATCAGCCCTGCCAGGCAATTTATAAACTTGATATCCACTATAAAATTATCTACACATTATCTCACATTTCTTTTACACTAACATTATGTTTTCAACAGTGGAGATTTGCATAAACCTTGCTGTCTGTCTCTCTGACATTTGCAACATTGTTTCAATATTCAAATTCCATCTCCTGCTGTAATGAACAAGTCGGGAGTCAGGACAAGACAGATAGTCAGGCAGTGTTTCTCAGCCAGTCGAAATCATGAATCAGCTGGCATAAGAAGTGCAGCTAGTTTGCAGTCTTTCCAGCTTCAGTTTGAAGTGATTGTGTTAGCTGTGTTGTTGGCTAGCTCCTCTGAACAACAGTATCCTGACGAGTGAGCACATTTTCTATGCCAGGCAAATCGCGCCTCATTAGCTCTTTGTTATGGATGTCTCCAAATAAACGTCACTAGAAAACAGCTTAAAGAAATGCAAATGCAGCTACTTTGCTGTTCTTCTGGCAGCACTTTTTGACGGGATTGTAGCCTCAGTTAGCCGTAGTTGGCTAGCTAGCAAGCAAGGGATAAGACATTGCCAGTCAGTATGGCAACCGAACCAATAGAACGAACAACCAGCCGGTTTAGGTAGCATCCCTAGATTTGTGTCGGGATTATATCTTGTGGAAGGATAAAATAGTATGAATACATTCATCAAAATCAATTTTATTATGAAAATATGTCAATCATTATTTGAATATGTTGTAATCTGTATGAAAGTGATAATGCCCTTGAAGCTGGTGTTCGGAGGATATATTGGCACAGTTTGCACACTCAACTTCGTCTCGGACAAAACAACACCCGTGCCAATATATGCTCCAAACACTGGCTACTCGGGCATTAGCACTTAAATAATGCACACTCTAGAATACCCTTAGCCAATACAACAATTCCATGGCATAATTAAGGCCAGAGGAGGTGTGGTATAAGGTGAATATACCACGGCTAAGGGTTGTTCTTACCATGATGCAACACGGAGTGCCTGGACAGAGCCCTTTGCCGTGGTACTGTATAATGGCCATACAATTGAAGTCGGAAGTTTACATACACTTAGGTTGGAGTCATTAAAACATATTTTTCAACCACTCCACATATTTCTTGTTAACAAACTATAGTTTTGGCAAGTCGGTGAGGACATCTACTTTGTACATAACACAAGTAATTTTTCCAACAATTGTTTACAGACAGATTATTTCACTTATAATTCAATGTATCACAATTCCAGTAGGTCAGAAGTTTACAAACACTAAGTTCACTATGCCTTTAAACAGCTTGGAAAATTCCAGAAAATTATGTCATAGCTTTAGAAGCTTCTGGTAGGCCAATTGACAACATTTGAATTAATTGGAGGTGTACCAGTGGATGTATTTCAAGGCCTACCTTCACATTCAGGGCCTCTTTGCTTGACATCATGGGAAAATCTAAAGAAATCAGAAAACAATTGTAGACCTCCACAAGTCTGGTTCATCCTTGGGAGCAATTTCCAAATGCCTGAAGGTACCACGTTCATCTGTACAACCAATAGTACGCAAGTATAAACACCATGTGACCACGCAGCCAACATACCGCTCAGGAAGGAGACGCATTATGTCTCCTAGAGATGAACAAACTTTGGTGCAAAAAGTGCATATCAATCCCAGGACAACAGAAAATAACCTTGTGAAGATGCTGGAGGAAACAGGTACAAAAGTATCTATATCCCAAGTATTTACTAAAGCAACATCTCAAGACATCAGTCAGAAAGTTAAAGCTTGGTCGCAAATGGGTCTTCCAAATGGACAATGACCCCAAGCATACTTCCAAAGTTGTGACAAAATGGCTTAAGGACAACAAATTTAAGGTATTGGAGTGGCCATCACAAAGCCCTGACCTCAACCCTATAGAAAATGTGTGGTAGAACTGAAAAAAGCGTGTGTGAGAAAGGAGGCCTACAAACCTGACTCAGTTACACCAGCTCTGTCAGGAGAAACGGGCCAAAATTTATTGTGGGAAGCTTGTGGAAGGCTACACAAAATGTTTGACCCAAGTTAAACAATTTAAAGGCAATGCTACCAAATACTAATTGAGTGTATGTAAACTCCTGAACCACTGGGAATGTGATGAAAGAAATAAAAGCTGAAATAAATCATTCTCTCTACTATTATTCTGACATTTCACATTCTTGAAATAAAGTGGTAATCCTAACTGACCTAAGACAGCAAATTTTTACGAGGATTAAATGTCAGGAATTTTGAAAAAACAAGTTTAATGTGTATGTAAACTTCCGACTTCAACTGTATATCTCAAGCCCCCAAGGTGCATTTTTGCTATTATAAACTGGTTACCAATGTAATTAGAGCAGTTAAAATGTATGTTTTGTCATACTAGTGGTATACGGTCTGATATTGGCTGTTAGCCAATCAACATTCAGGGCTCGAATTATACAGTTTTATGCAAGGTTTAGAATGGCAGGCAGGCTCAGGGTCAGGAAAGGAAGAACGGTCAAAACCGGGAAAACTAGAAAACAGGAACTAGAAACAGACAGGAACAAGGGGAAAAATGCTGGTAGGCTTGACGAACAAAACGAACTGGCAACAGACAAACAGAGAACACAGGTATAAATACACTAGGGATAATGGGGAAGATGGGTGGCACCTAGAGGGGGTGGAGACAAGCATAAAGACAGGTTAAACAGATCAAGGTGTGACAAAACTAGCAAGTCTGTTGGGTTACTGAGGCAACTACTTTAAATATCTAGTAAACTTGCTAGCTACTGTAATTCAGTGGATGTTGAACACATGTCTTCCTTGAAATGAACACAATTCTAGCAGCAAATGTGTTAAATTATAGAGCCTTGAATGCTGATTGGCGGGTTTAACAACAATGTTCTTTTTACTCATGCAATTACGTTGGAAATCAGTTTATTATCACAATAAGGCACCTCGGGGGGTTGTGGTATATGACCAATATACCACGGCTAATGGCTGTATCCAGGCACTCCGCATTGTGTTGTGCGCAAGAACAGCCCTTAGAAGCAATGTTGCTAATGTCGGAGAGACAGACAGCAAGGTCTACAAATCTCTGCTGTTGAAGATGTAATGTCTAGATTATTTTTAATAGCTTATAAATTGCCTGGCTAACTTCACGAGACAGTGGATTGCGCCGCAGATGGAACAGAGTAAATAGGCATTTTAACATCATTAATTTAGCCGGTTGTAACTTGTGGAATAGAACCCGGCTGCAATGCAGTTTTAACCAAACAGCATTCAGGATTAGACCAACCTGTTGTATAACAGACTGTATACCATAGTTATGACGAAAAAAATATTTGAGCTGGACTTATTACTTTGGTCAATAATTGCAATAAAGCACATCAGGGTTTAATGCTGTACAGCCAATGCTGCATCCAGGCACTCCGCGTTGTGTCGTGCATAAGAACAGCCCTTAGCCGTGGGTTATTGGCCATAGTATGCAAAACTTTAATAACTGACAACTACATTTGTTATTTGTTAGGGGAATGGTTATCTGTTCTTTTGACAGGGTTATGGCCTTTGCTATATTATTGCATGTTCATAAACCTGAACTTTTACCCATTTCATGCTTCACAACATCAATATATCTGTATTCATTACTAAGTCTACTGCAAAACACAGTAATGTGCCTTAATAACATAACTTAGCATATCTTATTGAGTGAAGGTTAGTCATTAAGGGGTTTAAAGAAACTGTGGGTTGGAAAATGTCAAAACATCATGTCAATATCACAGATGAATGCCAGTTTATTTAGTTCAAAAGATAAATATTTTTCCATAATCCTTAAAATATACGAGAAATAGCGATCACATTTCTTTAACTCTTTAAAAAATACATTCATAGGTTAAGTAATGGACAAGCTGATCATTTTTGAAAAGCCCTTTAATGAAAATCGATTCTTAGTATTTCACAAACCTATGATGCTTTACATGTGTAATGAACCTGTTCAACATTGGTGATCAAAAACCAAAATGAAGAGAAATAAATCTTCTTAGGACCATCTACCCTTCATCTACTGTTAGCATTTCTCCTGCGGGAGATGGCCAGCTATTAATTTAAGAGTTATGTCTCTTAAATTACAAATTGCTTTCTGGACTGTGCTTTCTGTGATGCTAAGGCATTAGTTTAAACTTTTTCCACAAATTTTTAATCCTAGCATTGCCTGGCAATGTTGCCAGACCTCACGACGGGTTTTACAGTTATTACAAGCATTTCTCTGTCCATAGCACTTTGGATTATTCAAGATTATGTTGTAATCCGTTTAATCCTCATTGCATTAAGTTTCGGTCAAAATACTGGAACAGTAAAGTACAACTCAGCAGCAATGAAGTCTTAAGCATGTTTGGTGATTGGGGAAGCTGTCTTAATTTCACTTTCTCTTATTTATTCTGTGCGAAAAGTCTACATTGTCAATAGACCGATGAGCAACAGTTCCATTTGCTCACAGCAGTGACAATGGAATATTTCAAAAGGACACATCCCTCTCATCCCAATCACTATGACAAACACATATTTACCAAACTCGAAGAAATCACAGAGAGACAAACCAAAGAAAGAAGGAATATCACGCTGAGGGAAAACTCATGAAACACGCAGGGTATGAAAGAGTAAAAAATGATCCTTAAAACTTTCTGAGGAAAACGTGTTGACGCCAGAGGAACACCCCCTATTTTTGTTCGATCGTAACCTCTGAGGTTTTATCATTTCTCCAGCACCACTGATATTCTCCTTCTGTACTGTCTGTATGACCCACTTCTCTGCCCCATGCATGTCCTGCTGAGACTAAGAGTGTCTCCGGCCAGGCTTTGCATCTCTCTGCTCTTCTCCTAAAAGACAAACTGATAATAGGCTACAGCCTCTGGACCACACTCTGTCCAATATTTCCCAACTCTAATACAACCATTGTCTGGCTTGGCTGTCAGGCTTGCCGTATTCCTTATTCTGTCTCTGGCTAATGTCTGCAGGTGAAGTCGGAAGTTTACATACACCTTAGCAAAATACATTTAAACTCAGTTTTTCACAATTCCTGACATGTAATCCTAGAAAAATGTCCTGTCTTAGGTCAGTTAGGATCACCATTTTATTATAAGAATGTGAAATGTCAGAATAATAGTAGAGAGAATGTTTTATTTCAGCATTTATTTATTTCATCATATTCCCAGTGGGTCAGAAGTTTACATACACTCAATTAGTATTTGGTAGCATTGGCTTTAAATTGTTTAACTTGGGTCAAACGTTTCAGGTAGCCTTCCACAAGCTTCCAACAATAAATTGGGTGATTTTTGGCCCGTTCCTCCTGACAGAGATGGTGTAACTGAGTCAGGTTTGTAGACTTCCTTGCTCACACACACTTATTCAGTTCTGCCCACACATTTTCTATGGGATTGAGGGTCAGGGCTTTGTGATGGCCACTCCAATACCTTGGCTTTGTTGTCCTTAAGCCATTTTCCCACAACTTTGGAAGTATGCTTGGGGTCATTTTACATTTGGAAGACCCATTTGGAACCAAGCTTTAACTTCCTGACTAATTTTCTTTCCTCACAGTGCCATCTATTTGTGATGATGCTGCCACGCCCGTGTTTCACGTTTGGGATAGTGTTCTTCGGCTTGCAAGCCTCCCCCTTTTCCATCCAAACATAACAATGGTCCTTATGGCCAAACAGTTCTATTTTTGTTTCATCAGACCAGAGGACATTTCTCCAAAAAGTATGATCTTTGTCCCCATGTGCAGTTGCAAACCATAGTCTGGCTTTTTCTATGATTTTGGAGCAGTGGCTTCTTCCTTGCTAAATGGCCTTTCAGGTTATGTCGATATAGGACTCATTCTACTGTGGATATAGATACTTTTGTACGTGTTTCCTCCAGCATCTTAACAAGGTCCTTTGCTGTTGTTCTGGGATTGATTTGAACTTTTCGCACCAAAGAAAGTTAAACTCTAGGAGACAGAACCTGTCTCCTTCCTGAGCGGTATGATGACTGCGTGGTCCCATGGTGTTTATACTTGCGTACTATTGGTTGTACAGATGAATGTGGTACCTTCAGTCATTTGGAATTGCTCCCAAGGATGAATCAGACTTGTGGAGGTCTACAATGTCTTTTTTGAGGTCTTGGCTGATTTCTTTAGATTTTCCCATGATGTCATGCAGAGACGCACTGAGTTTGAAGGTAGGCCTTGAAATACATCCACAGCTAAACCTCCAATTGACTCAAATGATGTCAATAGCCTATCAGAAGCTTCTAAAGCCATAGCATCATTTTCTGGAATTTTCCAAGCTGTTTAAAGGCACAGTCAACTTAGTGTATATAAACTTCTGACCCACTGGAATTGTGATAAAGTACATTTTAAGCGTAATAATCTGTCTGTAAACAATTGTTGGAAAAATTACTTGTGTCATGCACGAAGTAGATGTCCTAAACGACTTGCCAAAACTATAGTTTGTGGTTGAAAATGAGTTTTAATGACTCCAACCTAAGTGGTGTCACCTAAACTTCCAACTTCAACTCTATATACTCTATGACATGAATGCGCATGAAGATATTCTATTTGTTTCCTTAAACATCCTTGGATGCACTATGCAAAGAGATGTACTTTAAGTCACTGATGTAACATCCAACAAATTAAATTAAGTGAGTATAATGACTAAGCATTTCACGGTAAAGTCTACTACACCTGTTGTATTCGGCGCATGTAACAAATCAAATGTGAATATGAGAGTGAGAGGAAAGGGAATCCATGGACTAGCCAGAGGGTCTATCAGATGGTGGTGATATACATCAATGAGCAGGAAGGAGCAGGATTAGTTTGGAGGGAGTTTGACATCACTCTGGCCTGGCCCTAACATGATTACTGATGCTCTGTTGATCTGCATATTTCTCGCTACAAAAGAAGTGCACATTTGGCTTCCAGAAATGTTTTTTTTCTTCAGCCAATCTCTAATAGCTACTTCTGTGTATGTGAAGGGGGGGGGGGGGGAGCTTGGAGCTTACTTAAAGGGTTGGATGGTGGTTGGGTGTTTGTGGTCGGAGCTGAAACGTCATATTGTATAACATCTCCTTCTTTACCCTTGGAACAATACAGAAAATGGATGAAGATCTTACGCGGAGGATATCTTGTCTTAACGCTACAGGCTAATAGTGTCGTTACATACTCATACTGATACCACCAGCAGGCAGAACTCAACAGCCAGTATAGTACACTTTGAGAGGTTGTCACGGATCCCTCTGGAACATTCATTGCGCACACCTGGCCCCTATTCCCACTGATTATATTTGTACATATGTGCCCTTTGTTCACCACGGTGCTTCGATTATTGTTCCAATGTCCGTTGGTGCGTGTGAGTACCTGTGCTGTGTGTTTTGGGCTTTTGTGCCCTTGTGGACTGCGCAGATGATTTCGGGTCTCGTCCCGTGGGTTAATCATTGTGCACGTGTGTATTTATTCGAGGTACTCCTCGCTCTTTTGTTTGGGTTTCAACCCTGTGTTTTTGTTACGTGTTTGTTTGGTCATCGTCCCCGTGCCCTTACACAGCACGCCGTCATCACGACACGCTGTCATTTGGGGTATAATAAAAAGCCCGATTACGCATTCGTGCGCCTGTCTCCCGAATCATTGTTACCAACGTGATTGAGGTTGGGTGTGGACTTTGAAATGTTTTGAACAGACCATCCCATGTAGCTCAAATGTGGTTTTTAATTAATACGTTTGACCTGGGAACGATAAGTATTTCAAAGCAAAGTGTTGCTCATTACTGCATGTTATGTTTAGAATTTCTGTTAACGAAACCAGGGGAAAACTGGACCTAAATTGCACAGCAGTTTAGTCCCAAAATAACATTCATGCGACCATTATCACTGATTTAAAAAATATATTTCCATAGAAAACCAATGACTTTTCAGAGACATTTATGTGTGTACCATCACTGTTTCTCTCCTGTTGACATTGCAACACAGAGAGAGAACCTTGGAGCCAGCCAGAACTCTCTCTGACTCAGGACTTGTTGTCCCGGGGGAAAAGTAGGTTACTGTTTGCTTTTAGAGTCACCCGCATGACCCTGGCTGGGTTCCTCATCCCAGACCCCCACAGCAGGTTGGCCCCCTATCCCCTTTCTCCCCTACAGCCTGACTGGCCTGGCCTGTAGGCCACAACCACCGGTCAGAGTGCACTGGCTGCCTAGAGTGGCTTTCACATAATGACAAACTCAAACATGGACCCTAGCTGTCTTTATACAGATGTGACAAGTTGTTTTTCTCCTATTGAATCTAGACTAGACAAGTAGCCGTGCGGCTGGGGCTTGTCTCGAGTCCCTGACTTCCATCCAGTGGAGGTGAACAATCTCCATTTTGGAGGCACTGCCTGTCTGTTGTAGTCAATTATTCATTTCTGTGCAAGAGTATGAGAGGGTTTGATTGGCTTAGGACAAGGGCCTGTTGTTGTGAGCTTTTGGACAAAGTTAGTTGATAATACGACTGATGCTTGTCTCTTGTTTGGTGACCTATTTCAGGAGTTGACTTACGTAGGTTACACAGCTTAGCAAAGGTATTACCTAAATGTTCTACGGACAAAGTGTAATCATGTGTGAGAGAGAGGGATCTTCATTGAGATAACACTGGGAAGATATGTGAGAGTATAGGGTATATATCAGTATTCTTGTTTGAATTGCGCTTCCAATATCCAGAGAGATTTGCAGGGAACACTGTCTAAAAATGTTGATGTTACTTGCCAAAGTACTAGTTTTCTTTAGTTTACATAAGCCTTAGTATACACATGCCATAACACAGGAATATTTTTGTCAATAGACATATACAAAACACTTTTTAGCCCAGCACAAGGGATGATGAGAAAGTGTCCAATGTTTTAAAGAGGTCTGCTCTCTCAGTCACTCTGTTAAAAACAATGGGCCAGTTGAAATCCCTCTTGAGTAGAAATATTCACTTTTTTTTGCGGCGGGTCACAGGACAGTGTGTTTACCCTTGTTCAGCTGGAGTCCTCAGACCTACCTCACTCTAAACCTGCGCTGCAGGACAAATAAACAGGAAGACCACAGGCACTTGGAGACGAGCCACACATGCAGCACTCCAAACCAGAATTCACAATGCCCAGTCTGTGTGGTTTTGGGGAAGGTTCCAGAAAAAGGCATAAACTACTAATCCATAAAAAGACATATTGGTTATATGATACACAACTTAGGTACCATTTGAAAAGGCCTTAACATTTTATACCCTCTCCTTTTTGGTCAATCTGGCCTTTAGTTTAATAGAAGTTTAAGGACAGAGTATTTAGCAGTAGGGTTCACATTATAAAAGAGCAAAGAGATATTGCATAAGAGACATCCGTCTTTCATCCTACTGTAGATTCTAAAGACATAAGAACATTTAGGTGGTTTCTATGTCATTCTCAAATACACAAAACCTGTTAGTAAATAGTAAGTACAAAATTACCAAACAGACACCAAGCTCTCCTAGAAAAATGAAAAACAAAAGGCTAATAGATGAGGCTCAGTATGCAGAGTACTCCGTTGTGCGCGTAATAACAACAAGCGATACATGACTGAGAAACCTTTGTAAAACTATGCAAAAATAATTTCAGAGATAAAAACAATTCTTCACTTGCGTCCTAATCTTGAATGAGGTTTTTCGCACACGCACACACACACACACACACACGCGCACACGCACACACACACACACACACACACACACACACACACACACACACACACACACACACACACACACACACACACACACACACACACACACACACACACACACACAGAACAATGAATTGCAATCCAATAGCTGATGGTATTTCTTTGGAATGAAAGATTTGTCAAACGATTGTACTTTGTTATGAAATCATCTTCTTTAATGTGAAACAATTGTAGGAAATGCCATTTGAAATGGTCATTTGAAACTTTCTCTGTTTCCTGTGGCTAGAGAACATCTCTTTGAAGAAAGAGCCAAATAACAGGCACTGGAAAATAAAATAGAATAAAATAACTTTTAAATGCCCCATGATTGGTCTTCTGTGTTCTCCTACAACGGTTAGAAATTCATAATATAACGAGCATGAAAGAATCAGACAGTATCCCAAATCGCACCCTATTCACTTTATGGTGCACTACTTTTGACCAAGGCCCCGGTCAAAAAGTAGTATGCTATTTCGGGGAAAGGTTGCCATTTTGAATGCAGCTCCAATCTTCAAAGGTCCTCTGTCTTTATCCCTATGCGTTTTGGAGCTACTGAAGTTACAGAATGCATGTGGAAGTCATAAAGATATGTCTAGCTCTGAGGAGATTAGGGAGATTACCGTCTATGGAGATTACAGAGGAGTCCATACATTCCATAACCATGTGCATCCTCCATCCTGCTACTTTACCAACCACAGCTGACAGATGGACTAGTGACAGATACAGGGATAATAATTGAGAATGTACAGTTTTCAAAGGAGGCCCGTTAAGAGTTAAGACAAGAGGTACATGAGAAACCTGTCTCAGCGTGGTCACATGGTCGGAATTACACGGTTCCGCGTTTAGAATGATTCCACAACCCACCAATCAATATCAACACCAATGGACATTAATCTATGTGAAATTCCAGAAGAGCTACACAAAGTAAGCCATAAATACAGATTTGATACAATGCTTAATAAATCCACACGATGTTGCATGCTGTTGAAATGGCTGTGACCCGGCATTAGGTGATTTATACGACTGCTCTGGACAGACCAGCTTTGCTGCGAGGCAAAGGGGAAGAGAAATATTTTACATTTCAAATAAACACAGGGAAAAAGCTTGTAAAATACACTTCTTTTGCAATATAAACAGGTTTTTCATATAAACTCTGTATACATACACAACGGTCTCAGGCAGAGCAGTTCAGGTCTTAGCTCTCTAATATTACAAACATAGCACTGATGTCGTTATCACTCACTCTGACCCCAGCGTAAATACTATTCGTGATTTCATAAAGGTAACAATTGAGGTTGTATATTATATGATTGAACAGCTTAATTTACACAAAAAACTCCATTAAACTTTTGCTCAAAATATTTATATTTTGTTCGGCGTAAATATAACACATAGTCTCACAGCTTTGGCATTGTTTGGAGGAGAGAGAGAACTTGGTAACTTTATAAATGAGAGATTGTGACAGGTGGCATTGCAAAAAATTGGTAGAGTCCATGTACACAATGAATAGGGAAAGGTAAATATTAAGCTAAAACAGCGTGGATATATGGATGCTTGGAAGCAGATCTCCAAAGATTGTGCAAAGTATCAACTGATTTTAGAACCCAGAAATGACTGGAGCTTTCATTTTTCAGTTAAACAACAGAGACATGTTGTATACCTCAACATTACTGCACGGACAGCAACCATGGAGGTCAGTCAGTGTAAAAAATGAGGGATTTCGCAAAGGCTGAGAAATCATGGGTATGTTCTCATGCACTTGTCTTGCAAACACACACACGCGCGCACACGCACACACACACACACACACACACACACACACACACACACACACACACACATTTCTATGTGGGGTAACTGTACTTGAGCGTGGGCCGAGGAATAGGACTTGAGCCTGACACTGGCTTCATGGTGCCTGGTCCCTGTAATGAACAGGGCTGAAAGTGACTTAAAACTTGTCTGTGTAAGGCTGGTGGCTGTTGAACCTCTCACTAAGGGGAGATCAATACGGGGAGGCTTTGATAATTGCCCTGCGGTTCATTAAAAGTGCAGAGACGATCTCATCATTGACGAGGTGTGTGTGTGGGCGTGCGAACACGCGTTTATGTGCGCGTGTGTGTGTGTGTGTGTGTGTGTGTGTGTGTGTGTCGCTGTCACGAAAGGACCACATCAGAGCGCTGGCTCCACTGTGGATTAAAGTTATACACTTAAACCTCTCTACCCGACGACCACACTGGTAAACATTCTGATTGGCTTTTGAAGGGATGAGCTTCTCGGAAACTCTGAATCAAAGCATGTTAATTTGCTAGTTTGGAATCTGGCAGCAGTAGAAAGGAGAGGAACCTGACAGAGGACACTATGGCGGTGTCAACTTAAACACTATGTGATGTGACACTATGTTGGCACTATGTGACACTGTGTTGCAAATAAATTCATAGAAAAATCCTACAATGTGATTTTCTGGATTTTTTTTCTCATTAAGTCTGTCATAGTTTAAGTGTACCTATGATGAAAATTACAGGGCTCTCTCATCTTTTTAAGTGGGAGAACTTGCACAATTGGTGGCTGACTAAATACTTTTTTGCCCCACTGTATATTCCATGACTGAGATGAAAAAAAAATGCAAGTCTGAACCGATTTTGAATGGCTAATGCTTGGGTGTTGCTAGTGTTACTCCTGAGAACTTCAGTAGCATTTTACTTCAGTAAATATGTAGGGTACCAATGTATTTATTGCCCCTCATCACTTGCCAGGCCATCATAAGAATTTGTTCTTTACTGACTTGCCTTGTTAATAAAGGAAGGTGAATTAAAAAGAAAACCAGTGAGGTGTCAACTATACTGTAAAGGAAGATGTTCTATAATAGACTGAAACTGACCGTTTTCAGAGAGTGCAGTGTAATGTCATGTATCGATCAGAGGTCTGGAGTTTTCTGTGTCAGCCATCATTTACATTCTCTCATTTTACAGAGGTTACTTGTTCTATCTGCATACTGTGGCTGTGTGTGTGTGTGTGTGTGTGTGTGTGTGTGTGTGTGTGTGTGTGTGTGTGTGTGTGTGTGTGTGTGTGTGTGTGTGTGTGTGTGTGTGTGTGTGTGTGTGTGTGTGTGTGTGTGTGTGTGTGTGTGTGTGTGTGTGTGTGTGTGTGTGTGTGTGTGTGTGTGTGTGTGTGTGTGTGTGTGTGTAGCTGGATGTGCCAGGAATACAAGTCTCACAGGCACCCAGGTGGATTTCTTTCTGGAAATAAATGTAACATATGTACATGTCAGACAGCGTGGTGGACTGACTGGCTGTTGACTGTAGGCACTCATATAATGCATCCTTCATCTTCCCCTCGATCACCCTCCCGACCCCCTCTCCCACTCTCCCTCTCTCAAACTGACCTAACAAAACCGGTGTGTACTTCTGTCTGTCTGTTTGCCATCGACCGAGTGAGCAAACGGGCAAATAAGATACAGTTTAGCATATGCCTTCCCACCTCTCCCTCTCACCGGCACCTATTTGTCTCATCTCGTACTGCCTCATCTCGTAGTGTGTACTCCTGCATGTTAGTCTAAACCACTATTTATTCATACACTGTATTTTTCCAATTAATTCCCGAATCTCAGCATTAGCAAACATGACACACACACACACACACACACACACACACACACACACACACACACACACACACACACACACACACACACACACACACACACACACACACACACACACACACACACACACACACACACACACACACACACACACAGAGTGCATGGTGACTCTATGTTATGTACCAGGGTTATGTTCCTGCGCCCATCGTCCACGGCAGGGGTTATTGATAGTGACGTGCGCTTGCAGTGCACCTTCCTAGTCGCCTGTCAGCCAGATGCGTGCTGGCAGGTCCGGCCCAGCTCCCCCCCCACACAACCCTTGACAGCTCCCACACAGCAAGGAGGTTGAGGGGGACACATTGTCAGACACCCAGGCCCCCCACTTCCTTCCCCCAGCCCTGCAATGCTGCAATGTCATGGCAGACAGCTCGCGGCTCCCCTCACCCCAGCCTGACTAGCAGAGGTGAGCCAGTGTGTTTTTTGTGTTTTTTTTCTGACTGCTGTTGCTACAAGGTGAGTTGGCATGCCTCCCCGGGTTAGCTTCTATTTGAGGATACCCAGGTCTGTCACAGTGGGTCTTTTTTTCTCTCCATCCCCCTCTCCTCCTCCTCCTCCTCTCTCTCTTTCCTCTAGCCCCCAGGACCAGGATGAACCATTTCACTGGGAGCTTTACATCACTGTCTGTTTCCACTGTGGCGTTTAGGAGACATATCTCCCCCTAAATAGCTTGTTTAACTCTAGCGTTTCCAGGAGGTGTTTCGGCGTTTCATCCCCCACCACCACTCGTGTCCCCGGTCCTCTCAACGGCTGTCTCAGACAGGTAATGAATTAACTCATGGCTGGGGGGCTGGGGGGGGGGTCTGCAGGGGAACAGACCTGACACAGCTGCATGGCTTTTACAGAGATAGGTGCTTCCCTGTTTCCCTGTCTGTCTGTGGCAGCTCAACTGTGGGGTTTTGTTGGGAGTTTTGTCATAGAAAGGGTCTGCTTTCACAGTGGCTACAGACCATCAAGCTGCTGTACACACACAGTTTGTAGCTTATGCCTGATGTACCTACAACAGAGTTGACAGAGCCACTGGGTTACAAAATATATATTATATATTGTATGAGTAACTCAGTGTTTGTGTGTGTCTGTGAGGCCAAAATGCTTCATCAGAAAAGTGCGCCGGCGTGGGAGCGGTCAGAGAGAGCAATTGCTAACATGTATCAGAAAGGCCCTGATGGTAAATGGATCCTAAGTAATAATCAGAGAGGTCTTCAAAGGGTTACAGACAATAAGGTCTGTATCTAGACCCATTCATCACACAGAGGAAATTACAGTGGGATAACATCTAGTCCTGTCCGTATCTTACTGCTGTGGGATAATTTCCACTGATAAGGGCTGTAGTTTCCTGCTCTGTTCCATCCCTCATCGGGAGGCTGGCTGGAGGTTCCACTGGTCTGGTCTGGTCTAGTCTGTTTTGGTCTGGTCTGGTCACACTGTCTGTCAGGTAGGCCAGGAACTGACTGCAGCAGCCCAGTCCGCCATACCAAACATGGTTCAAGTAGTATTTGTTTTGTTTGTTTTATCCAAACACGTTCGCTTGATTAGGCTTCCCTGGCACAATGGAACCAATTAAACAGTCCCAAAAATGCAAACCTCTAATATGTAGCTCTTCAGGCAGACCCAATCAAACTCTAAAAGTATTTCAATGATAACAAATACTATTTGAACCCAGGGTCGCACCATTATCCATGCTCTGTGGCCTGATGGTTGAGCATTATCGTATCCTTGTTGTTAAATCACTGCTCCAGTCAACCAGTCATCCAGTTACTGTATATCAAACACATTTAAAAACACATAATAGACTTGTATTATTAGGCTTGAATGTGCATTGCAAATAAGACAAGATTAAATTACTATTAAGCTCTTATTAAAATGTTAAGATTTGCTCTACAACTAACTGGCTGATGGTAAAGTGTCCTGGGGGCTATCAGGATGTGTTCTGTTTCTTGGGGGTATTATTATGACCCCAGAGTAACCTACTGTTAAAATGGGGACCAACATAGTTAGCTGTTCCTAATGAGAGAAGAGCTAAGGGAACTCGGTTCTATACTGGGATAGAACCAAGGACTGCAGGCATGATGACATTGCAATATACCATAATAATATACGCCATTTAGCAGATCATTTTATCCAAAGCGACTTACAATCATGTATGCATACATGTTATGCATGGGTGGTCCCGGGAATCGAATCCACTATCCTGGCGTTGCAAGTGTGATGCTCTACCAACTGAACTATAGAGGACCACAATATTTGTAATATAAGCAGTTCTAAAGAGTATTGATAATATAATGCTAGAGATATTATAGAATTACTATAATGGGCATCCCCATTCATTGTACCATGTATCTTCTGCAACGTTCTAGCCATCAAACTTCAGTGATCCAACTCAAGAGGTCTCTCTCTCTCTCTCTCTCTCTCTGTAAACGTGAATAATGCGCGCGTCTCAATTCGATGCACATCCCTGGCCCAGCATTTCAAAAGACACTTAATTTCATACTTGTTTACGCCACTCTCCAGAGATCTAAAGTTCAAAACTGCATGCATTTTTTTTATTCTGAATTAAGCCAGGAAAAATGTCATGTTCACTTCAGCTGGGTTTGACAAATGTGACCACATGACCTACTTGCCGGGTGCTGGGTTCTGGGTTCTGGGATTATGCTGAACAACAGTTAATGTACTGGAGATATAGAGCTTAAATCTATTGGGGACCAGATTATAACATTTGACTCCTCTCAAGGATAAAAGACACTCACACACACAATCAGGAAGGGGCATAAGCATCAGAACTATTTTTACGATATATTTCCTCACTGAAGAAACAAAAAATATGTTGAAATGGAGTAGAAACATGAATTCAAATCAACTTTATAACTAATCAGTTGTGTGGGAGTCTGAGGTTAACTGGTCAATTATATGACACTTCACATGGCTATTTAAATGTTCACACTAAATAAAGCATTCATCTCTAACATAAATAAATAATTTATTGCATAACACATAAATGGATATATCAGATGTTTTATATATATATCAACTTGCTTAAAAATCTGTAAATCCAAAGCATTACTTACAAGTCTATATTCTCAGAAAAATAGACAATCTAATCATGATCAAATATAACATCTCAGAAGTTGTTAAATAATTACACAAACTGTCAGATATGTCCTGATATGACGCTTGTAGTAAATAGCACGTAATAGCACCCCAGCTAGCACATTTGGTTCCTTAGATGTTGTGGGAACATACGTTTTTGGATTCCCATTGGTTCTGTTGACGACATTTCCTGACCGGTAAAACAGAACGTTTTTTAAATGTTATGAGAACAGAAGAGAAAATGTCACCTGTTCTGGGAACGTACAGTTTAAGGTTCCAGGTAGGTTCTGAGAAGGTTTTACTATGGTTCCCTGAAAGTTTTCCTGGGATGTTTGTTAACGTTCTGAGAACAGAAATTATAGGTTATTTGGAGGTTGATGCATAACTTGAAACTTTCACTCAATGTTTTAATAAGACTTTTAATAACACTGCTCGCTTAGGTTAACTGTTTTTGAACTCCAAGCACATACAGAACACATGGACATTAATTTACTTAACCATTAATCTTACAAACACAATAATTTTTCTTGTGGCACGACATCAGTGATATTTGAAACTATGATCTTCTGTTCTTTATCCAGGGAATTAGTTCACTGCGGATGGAGCTACTGTAGCATGCCATGTTTTTTTTACTCATACAAAGCTGTTCATTTTAGTCTATTCAAACAAGCACTCATTAAGATCACTGTGCGCAGCCAACACACCTGAACACATAGAGGAGAGAGAGAGTTCTGTTGATGCTTGGAGCGGAATGCATATGTTTTTAAATAACTTTCTTAGAATGATATTTGATCGTTACTAAGGTATTCTTGTGGTTTTATGGAAAGTTTTCTGAGAACACGACTTGAAATAGAACCAAGAGGAAACTTGTAGGAAACGTTACGCTGAAGCACTGAAATTCCCACAGAAAAACAGAACAATTTGAGAACATTAGTTTAGATAGAACCATGAGGAAATCTGTAGGAAATTCCCAATGTCAAGCCAGTTAGAGAACATTCCTAGAACATTACCAAAAATGTAATTAAATGTAACCAGGTTTGGACTTTGAGGAAACATTCTGTTAAAGCAATAAAATACCATGAAAATAAAGTTATTTTGTCAAGTTCCTTAATTGTGCTGAGAATGTTCCAAAGCCAATCAACTACACTGTACCATTCCCAAAACATTGTGGGAAAGTTGTGTGAAAAATAACCATACGACAACCATGCTCTCACCAAGCACTGAGAAACATATGGTTCTCAGAACATTATGTGCTAGCTGGGACATTACCAAACACAAGTAGAAATGACCAATCGGTGTATCTAACCACATCCAGTCTCAATTAGGCCACATGACACTGGGTTAATAGAACATTTGATTTGGGGAAGTTCCTGGATCCTGGAGCCATTACATTACATTGCCCTTACAGATGGAGCACAACAGGCCTAACAGATGGAACATCTTACATCTTACATCTTAAAGAGAAGAGTAGCAACAGCTCTCTATTTCCTTTTCTGAACGTGGCCTGCTGTTCTTTGGCTGGGATACCTCTGAGTCTGTTCTCTTCATAATTCAGTGTAAACATCAACATACTGTATTCTAATGTCATGTGTGTTGAAATGTTTTCTATAGTGGTACTGTGTGATTAACTAGTACAGTATACAGTATATCTTGAAATGTTATTTCTGTGAATTATTTATTAACACATTTTTTTTTACCCCCATTTTTTGTGGTATCCAATTGGTAGTTACAGTCTTGTCCCATCACTGCAACTCCTGTACGGACTCGGGAAAGGCGGCCACACAGGCCGCTAAACCCAGAAGCCAGCCGCACCAATATGTCGAAGGAAACACAGTACACCTGGCGACCGCGTCAGCATGCATGTGCCCAGCCCGGAGTCTGTGGAGCGCGAAGGGGGAGGACTTCCTGGCCGGCCAAACCCTCCCCTAACTCGGACGACGCTGGGCTAATTGTAAAACAATAATAATAAAACAAGTGGTTCTCAATAGTTTGACAGAGGAGTTGATATTGAATGGATGGACAAATATATATTTCTCAAATACTAAAATATGAATAACCTATTCCCTTTACACTAACACGGCCGGCTGTGACACAGCCTGGAATCGAACCAGGATCTGTAGTGGCACAGCTAGCACTGCAATGCAGTGCATTAGACAGCTGCGCCACTCAGGAGGCCACGGTAATTCATTTACCTGACTATGTATTACAATGTTAATACAAGTGTAGCCCTTATCAAATCTACCAAACCACAAAAGAACTTTGAGAAATCTTGGCATTTAACTTTACATTTGACATTTGTTTTATTTTATGAATGCTGGAAAGCTTTGGCAAGAAAATATATATTTTTTGTATTTGTTTATTCCTGAGAGGAGGATAGGATAAGGGCCAGAGTGGACATCTGATTCTGCTTCCAGCACACACAGGCAGCTTCACAACATGGTCACTGCCCAGTAGCTGCTAAACATCCCCTGGCCTCGTCTGTGAGTCTCTGAGCATGGCACCAAATAGCCCCAGGACATAGTCTCCTCTTCTTAAGAGCTCCTCGTAAGGAAATTCTTCACTTCAGTGGTCTTCGTTTTATAGTGTTTCCAGGGACGTTTGAGGCAAGGTGACAGACTAATATACAAGAAACATTTTGTAATTTCCAACAGAGCTTTAGGTGGAATTATTTTGGCAACTATTCCTGACTCTCTTACCTAACTCACTGAGGTGGAGAAGCCCTCCATGACTCTCCTGAGGAATAGCTTCCGAGAATCGAAAAATGCACTCTGACAATTTCACATTCCCTCGAGGGGTGCATGCCAAAAACTCACAATATTTCTTCTGAAAGCTCTTTTATCGAAGATGCTAAGGATTAAGCAAGAAAAACACTGCAGGACACTGCTGTGTCACCTACCATTAAACAGCCTTAATCTTTCTGTTAAGAGATACATCCTCAAAATAGGTCAGGGTATAGAAAGGGAGCTGGGAGCTGCTAGGGCGGAAATGGGGTTTTATTTCCCCATAGCCGTCAAACACACACAAGCACACACTCTACTATAGAGCCGTCTCCTGTTTGCTGTGTACGACAACAGTTAAGGTGGTGGATTGTGGGGTCATTTATCCACTGCCAGGCTTGGCTGAGTTCCCCACAGTGTATCAGATTCAGGGGTGCTGGGTGAGGAGACAGAGGAGAAGAGGGGAGAGGGATGAGGGGAGACAGAGGGGAGAGAGACAGAGGGGAGACAGAGGGGAGAGGGATGAGGGGAGAGAGACAGAGGGATGAGGGGAGAGAGACAGAGGGGAGACAGAGGGGAGAGGGATGAGGGGAGAGAGGGTGGCGGGAGAGGGTAGGGGGGAGCCTCTGAACCAGAGGACTGGCCACCTGTCCAAGGGCGGAGAGATCAGACTGTCAGGGTGTATTTACCCGGGCCGAGGAGCCACTGAGAGATAGGTTGCACCTGGAGCTGCCGGCAGGCTCTATTCACCCCCATGCTATAACCCGAACTCTCTGACTCATCCTCTCCTCCAAGAGATCCACGGTAAACAATATCACACTTTTACAGAGACATTCAGGATTATTTCAGGGGCAAATCATTTCTCTAAATAATCACATCAAATCAGTAAAACTACTTTCATGAAGATTTAGGTTGGTGGGGTAAAAGTAAATATTGTCAATATTATTTATTTATGTTAGAGCGTAAATATTTTGTAGTAGTGTGACTGCAGTTGATACAAATAGGATATGCCATAATGCTCATATTAAATTATTCAGTACATAGCATTGTTTAATTCAACAAGATTTCATGGTGAAACAGTATAAATGTGACCAAACTGTATCAAAACAGATTAGGAAAATGTGGGTATCTCTGGTACATAAAATGATATCTGGAGACAGCTTGTAGCCCTTAGTGGCCAGTGACTTGCAGTTTGCCCACTAATGATTGTCTGTCCTGTCAGGGAGGGACTGTTAGAATTTTAGATCATGTTCTCTGTTGTACAAAGTGACTGTCTAACATTCTAAGATTATATCTGTAGTTCTGTGGAACAGCCCCGCAAACAATAGCCGGATTTTAGCAGCTGCAAATTGCACATGAATTTCCAGCCGCTCTTTCAGTAAATTATTTATGAGTTCCTAACCAAAATCGGCTGTGAGCTTTAAGCAATGGGAAATATTAGAGACAGATAATTGTGCAGGAGAGAGAAGAAAAATAGACAACTACAAACCGTAGAGCTAAATTAAATGCGACACAGTCAACTCTGAGTGTTCAAAGCTGGGGAAATAAAGAAGAATATACTGTACTTGTGAAAAAATATTCCCGAAAAATATTTAGAAAATGTTCAGAAAAATATTAGAAAATGTTCAGAAAATATTGGGAATACCCTCCCTTACCAAAATGTTTTACAGTGAAACATATATCACCCTATACAGTAGGCCAATGTATGAACCATGCCCCGATTAAAACACCATTATAGTAGGTCAATGATATAGATGACAGCATGATTGGAGTTCTATTCCCACCATGAACAGCACCTCATCCACAGGCTTCTGATATCCAACAGATCCACCAGTGTTGGAGTTAAAACACCTAGATGTTTGTCCTCTCCAACACGGCCTCCCTCACAGCCCTACTGTTGTCTTCTGGAACTGTGCTTGTGGAACTGCCAAACAAGGGCATAAAGACAGTCTCACTCCACCACAGCGCAAGCAAAGGTCTGGCAATGGGCCTCATTCACAGGAGGCATCCTCTCCAGGGAACTATAATGAACCGAATATCTCAGAGAGAGAGAGAGAGAGAGAGAGAGAGAGAGAGAGAGAGAAAGAGAGAATCGTCTCTCACAGCTGGGGCTCTCCCATCCTCGCTCTCATTCCCCTCCTGTTCTCTCTCTCTCTCTCTCTCTCTCTCTCTCTCTCTCTCTCTCTCTCTCTCATCCCTCTCTCTCTCAGGTTCTGGGCTTCATCAGGCGACTGCACCAAACCATCGCCCAGTTTGGTGTAGTCGGGATTCCAACGTTACATTTTCTGTAAGACTCTTGTCTTATTAGGAGCAGATTTGACAGTCTGTTTTTACAGTTTGCTTTAAATCATATACACTGAGATTACAGAACATTAAGAGCACTCCTAATATTGAGTTGCACTGCCTCCTTTTACCCACAGAACAGCCTCAATTCATAGGGGCATGGACTATACAAGGTGTCGAAGCGTTCCACAGGGATGCTGGCCCATGTTGTCTCCAATGCTTCCCGCAGTTGTGTCAAGTTGGCTGGATGTACATTGGGTGGTGGACCATTCTTGATACACAAGGGAAACTGTTGAGCATGAAAACCCCAGCAGCGTTACACTTCTTGTCACAAACCGATGCGCCTGACACCTACTAGCCAGTGGAGGACCATCCTCCTCAGTGAATACCTTTTTAATATTTTAAATAGTGAAACATTAAAAAAGTTATTATTTTTTTTGATAAAACTATACTAAATATATTCACATCACCAAATAATTGATTAATACACATGGTTGTGCCATGAAGATCTACAGTAGCCTCAACAAAACTCTGTAGGGTAGCACCATGGTGTAGCTGGAGGACAGCTAGCTTCTCTGGTTACATTGAATTCAATTCAAAACCTAGGAGACTCATGGTTCTCACCCCCTTCCACAGAGTTACACTAATTATGACAACTTCCGGAGGACGTCCTCCAACCTATCAGAACTCTTGCAGCATGAAATTAACTGATATGTTATCCACCCAATCAAAGGTTCAGAGAATGAATATAGTACTGAAAGCATAAGCTACATCTAGCTAGCACTGCAGTGCATAAAATGTGGTTAGTAGCTGACTCAAAGAGAAAGACAAGAAAGACAATATTCAGGAGAAATTAAGGACAAGCTAGAGAGAGAGAGAGAGTGAGAGAGAGAGAGTGTGTGTGTGAGAGAGAGAGATAGCTATATTTCATAGTATATATTTTGTTTTACTTTCACTGACTTAGCTAGCAAATGCATCGAGCTAGTTTAGACTACTCAAACACCCGGTTCAAACAGAGAGGGATGCTATGTTAGCTAGCTGGTTATGGCTATCCAACACTGGATCTCCTCCTAGTCAATGTAAGCTTCGGGTTTCATTCATTTATTGCCACTGGGGACTGCTAGCGTAACTGCTAAACTGCTTGCTGTATAGTGTACTGCATGATTATGGCGGGTTTACTAGCACATTAGTTCTAGTAGCTATGTTGACAATGACATTAATATGGTGAAAACAATGTAGGCTGTGTGTAGTGGTTATGGTATGAACGTTTGGCTTGGAAAGGTTCTCGCCTGGTCACAGGCAGCTGTTGTATTGTGCACTGAAGTCTAAAAGCAAAGGGCAAAGGTGAGCGGAGGAGGGAGCGTAGATGAGAGAAGGAATTATAAATGCAATGAGCAAAGTAATCATGCCGTTTATATGAGACTGCTAGTTCTGTGTTTGGGTGTATTCATTCTGCCGAATCGGATTAAAAAACATATTTTAAAATGGAAGCAAATGGTACAAAAGTGGGAAAACATACCTGAATATGTCCAATAGAAACTTTAGTTTGCAACTGTTGGACTAATGATTACAACCTCGATCAGCTAGACACAGGCAAGAGGGTGCAAGGCGGTATTGAATGTGTCAATGTATGTCACCTTGACTACTCAAATGTCTCGTGACCTGTGCACAAACGTTGTAAACTTTAATTCGTAGGCTAAGTTGTAGCAACCTCATGATGGGTATAGGGAAAATGTTAGTATCATGTAGTAGCCTAAACCTGTCGGTGTTACATTGTGCTGGGTGAATGGAACATGAATGGCAGTCATCCAATATGCTGTAATAGAAATGAAAAGCATGCTCATAAGAAAAAAAAAAAAATGGTCCTCCCTCATCTTAAACAGCACCGACCACCACAACTACTAACATACCTCATTCAAAGGAACTACAATATTTTGTCTTGCCCATTCACCCTCTGACTGGCACACACACAATCCATGTCTCAATTATCTTAAGGCTTAAAAATCCTTCTTTAACCTGTCTCCTCTCCTTCATCTACACTGGTTGAAGTGGATTTAACAAGTGACGTCAATAAGGGATCATAGCTTTCACCCGGATTCACCTGGTCAGTAGTTGTTATCATTGAAAGAGTAGGTATTCATAATGTTTTGTTGTAATAATGTTTAGTACACCCAGTGTACTTCACTATATGTATCAATCATGATATCATTTCTACATTTAACAATTATATCTGTATACAGCCAGGTCAGTTGAGACTTGTTAATGTTAAGAATGTTAAACCCAACACTATGTTTCAGAGAAACCCAATGTGTTTGTGGTCAGCCAAAAACCAGCACTTTTTTCCTATTTTTAACAGTGTTGGTCTGCCCTCTACTGTCCCAATGGCAAAATAATCTGTAACAGAAATTTCCTATTTTGCTCTGTGTGTGTGTGTGTGTGTGTGTGTGTGTGTGTGTGGTGTGTGATGTGTCTGCATGTCGCTCCTCACTTTCTCCGACGCTCCTCCGTTCTGGTCTGAGTTCAAGGTCACAGTCCGGATATTTCCAGCTCGTTCTTTCTTTGATCTGTTTCGCAATATGGGGGTCAGCTGTATTACAGGAACACTTGTTTAAATTGGGAAAGTGGAAATCAATTCTGCCTGACAGTGTCTTCAGGATACATACTCAGACCTGACTGGGCACTGACTGTCATCTGTTTCAAACACATGTATTATATGCAGAGACACTCACATAATGGATGTGCACACACACACACCCACCCAAACACACACACACACACCCACCCAAACACACACACACACCCACCCACACACCCACCAATCCACACACACACACACACACACACACACACACACACACACACACACACACACACACACACACACACACACACACACACACACACACACACACACACACACACACACACACACACACACACACACACACACACACACACACACACACACACACACACACACACACACACATGCATCCACTTATAGAACACACACAAGCTCTCTCTCTCCCTTGGTCTCCTTTGTACATGATCTCTGTCATTCCATATCAGCAGAAGTATCTGCAATCAGTCCATGTTATATTAACTGTAATTATACACCTCTCTGTGTGTGCTGTCCACATAAACAATCACATAATACTATGAAATGGCTTGACAGACAGTCATCAATAACTCTGTGTCTGTGTGTGTGTGTGTGTGTGTGTGTGTGTGTGTGTGTGTGTGTGTGTGTGTGTGTGTGTGTGTGTGTGTGTGTGTGTGTGTGTGTGTGTGTGTGTGTGTGTGTGTGTGTGTGTGTGTGTGTGTGTGTGTGTCATCAATAACTCAGTCCTCTCCTATGCTGACCTCGCTATTACAAAATCAGAACTATAAATAAGACCCCTTTTTAACTATGAGCTCATTCAAGATTTTAATTATCCCAATACATCTGTGGCTAAACAATGGCTGAATTGGCAGACGTTTGACTCTGGTGCAGGTCATTGAGCATTCCCCTACTAGTTAATTACTAGCTCAGATGTGTGTATGTGTGTGTGTGTGTGAGTATGCGTGCGTGCGTGCTCTCCAGTCTGAAAACGCTGAACCAAATGCTGACAGATCGTAGGGACAGGGAGGGACAGGAAGGGACAGGGGGTCTAGCTAGCCGACAAATGCATCATCTGCATAATTAGCTAGGAAGAAGCAGCCAGCCACGTATAAAACATTAAACATGCTATGCTCCGACCGGCGACAATCAAAACATTTCATTTGTTGTCAATTATTCAAGACTTTGAGGGTTCTGAAGAGGTTGTTAATATGGAAATCAGCTCAGATGCTAACAAGGTTATAGGATGTGATTTGGGATGGAAAGCCAGCCAGCTTTCTTTTCTTAGGCACTCCTTTCTATTTAGCCTCATATTTCTTATTTCTCCTTTTGTCTTATTCATGAAGCTGTTTTTTTTCTTCCCCCCCAACAAGCTGCATTTTTCTGGCTGAAAGCAAGCCTTTTTATCCACTTCTTGATAAGTGCAAAGCCCTTTGATGGATCTCTTCGAAAACATGAAGCTGAAACTTATTGTCCATTTCTCACAGAGCTCGTATGGCTGCCGCCGGACTTTAAGGGGACCTAAATGAGTGGGATAAAAGTGCAATGCTTCAAACTGAATCGGGAACATGTAAAACCAGGTTAAATCGGCTTGATTTGAGATATACTATATAGTAAAATCCTGGTTTGATTTCAAAACCACTGTGATGCTCAGAATACGGTCACTAGCTTGAGACAGAATACCTAAGCTCGAGTTGAATACCGGTATCTCACCATTACTGTATGTCATTCAGAAATATGTCTAAGGAATCAGTCCTTAGTGAAGCGAGCGACTGTACAATAGTGTGACCAGACCTGTCTGGAGAAATGGTCACTAAAGTTTCCTATCTAGGTTTGGCTGTCACGGTTTAGTTCCCGTACAATTAATTAATAGGTTGAACAGTCCCATACCTCGCTCTCTGGCTACCTTTTAAAGCTGTCAAATCAGAGACACACAGAGTGCAGAAAGAAGCCGGAGGGGCTGCTATTTAAGGTAATTAGGGTTGACGCATGCAGCTCTCAATCCCTATTACTATACCTGCAGTTTGCTGGCAAGACCGCAGCCATGCTACTCACTGCCCTGAGCACTGAATTGGGAGCTAAGTTTAACATGTCCTTGTAGAGAGAGGGAGGAAATGAGAGAGGGAGAGAGGGGGGAGAGAGAGCAAGAGATAATGTGACAAAATGGAAAGATTTCAAATCCACCACATCTATGCACACTGAAGCAGCGGTGGTCCAAATGTCACGAAATGTACTTGCTTGAGTACGCTGTATAGTACAGGAACACAGACAGTCGGAGACGAAGTCTGCCATTTCTCCATGCCAAGTGTCAGAGTGAATTAGTCAAGCTTTACATCTGTCACTTGATGTGAATTTCAAGCTCATATCACAGGCCGTCTATGTAATGAGCCCTGCAACGATACCCCAGGCCTAATCTAAAGAGACGGAAAGGTCACAACCTGGAAGATGTTAGGTGCAAAAGGAAGGAGGTGTTTCTGAATTTCTGACATAAACAATCTGAGCTAAACAGTCAAGGCTGATTTGATCAAAAATGTACAGTATTAGTATATCATGTTTATTCCATAAGGTTAATGACCATTGTCTTATATGGCTTCGTATTTTGTCTAAAATATTTAGCCCACTTCAGCAAGTGAAAAAATATACCATGATTTCAACAAGGCAATAATGCTGTTTCCAAAGCTGCAACACTGCAATGATATCTCTTCTTCTGATAGTACCAGAATGAGTCATGCAAGTATTGTGAGTAGAAGCTGCGAGTAGATGCTGCTACTTGAGCAGGTTCTCAGATGTGTTTCAGAGTTTGGCACGGGAGACGGATCGCTCTGCTAAAGCTGCCGGTATCTGAGTCTCCCTGGTGTCAGAGGCCAGATGTTTAACAAGACTCGCTGCTGATAGTGATTCAGCTGACACACACACACACACACACACACACACACACACACACACACACACACACACACACACACACACACACACACACACACACACACACACACACACACACACACACACACACACACCTCCCCTCAATACGGGAATCTGGCAGAGAATGTGAATCAATGCGTCCTCCTGGATTTTCAGGGTATGTACAGGAACACCCACAAATCAGCGTCCCTGCCAGCAACCAAGCCCTGCACCACCAAGGCTGCTGTCGGTGATTAGATTACAAAGAATTCTGGAAATGAATGCACGGAAATCAGGGTTAGAAGGTACTGAACACAGTCAGGTCGGTCGGTCAATATTCTCTGTAACTAGCTAACTCAGCTAGCTGGAGCTTCTCACTGGAGCAGTGCCCAAACGAGCAACGGACTAGAAGGAATCAGGGAATCAGACATATTCCAATGGCATAAGAATGTACAGTATACTGGTAATATAGTGTTGTTAGTAGTATTGTAGTGTTGTTGTGCATACCTTTTCATGTTGCCTGTTTTAACATGTTACTGCATTAACCAATATTATCAACAATCAATGTTACTTAGTAGAGTATCTCTACATTTAACACATATTGTACATGCATACAATCTTGGGGTTAAGTTACCAAAGACAAAGAAAATACCCCTAACCCCTTGTTAAATTATTTATTTCTATATCATCATCAAACCCCCCAAAAATGACAAATGCTAATTCTGGTCCATTCCCCAGCTGGTCATGGGAGTGCTCATTAGTTTTAGAGAAGGTTAATCCATTTAGCTTCTGCATATTGATATGCCAATTATGTCTAATTGTGGGATAGACATCCATCAAGGTAATAGTGCATAAACACAGGAGCTACATTAGGAACAACCCAACATGTAATGAAGTAAGCGTTAATTGCTAGGAAGTGGACTGCAGGCTACTGAGGTGTGTAATGCAGGAAGGAGAAGGATGGATCGTCAGAGTTTCTTAAATCAGGAAATCATGCCATTTGCACACCCCATGCTGGGGCGGGCTGGGATGCATATCTGCAAGGCAGGCCTCACCAAAATATGGGGTGGGGGTGCATGGGAGGGGGTTGGCAGGCCTTACCAAAATATGGGTTGGGGGTGCATGGGAGGGCAGACGCAAGCCTCAAAAAAAAATGGGGGGAGTACATGGGAGGGTGGAGGCATCTCTCTGGCAGACAAACACGCTCCCATTAAATGCCTTAGAGTGAAAAATACAAGAAATCCTTGGTTCTCTACAGAACTTTCAGATCTTGTAATGATGATAAATCAGGCTTGGGCCAAGGCTAGAAAAAAACAGTTTTTCAGGAAATTGAGAAATAGATGCAGTTCCTCAATCAAGAAAGCTAAATCTAGATACTTTCTAAGTTCTATCTCAGACTCCGCTGGTGATCCGTCTAAATGTTGGAAAACAGTTAATGCAATGATGCGTGGAAATTACTCTCCTTCCTCACCGAAGCAAGTTGTGTCAGACTGGCATCACTACTGAGAAAAAATGTAATAAGTGATGTTTTTTATCAGCATTTTATCTCGGCAAGGTCTGAAAGGCGGGTCTTGAAGGTGGCCCATATATTCCCCCTTCACAAAGGTGGTGACCAGTGTGACTTAAATAATTCTACCCATTTTCAAAAGCCTACACTAGCAACAGTGGAGGCTCCTCAGAGGAAGAATGGGACCATTCTCCTCAGTAAATTTCATTTTTTTCTAAAGTAAAATATAAAAAAAGTTGCCAATTTTAGATAACACTATACTAAATATATACACAAGACACACTGTTTTGTAATGAAGGTCTAACGCAGCCTTTACCTCACTCTGTAGGGTAGCACCATGGTGTAGCCAAAGGGGAGGAAGTTTCCGTCCTCCTCTAGGCACATTTACTTCCATATAAAACCTAGGAGGCTCCTAGTTCTCACCCCCTTCCATAGACTTACACAGTAATTATAACAACTTCCGGAGTATGTCCTCCAACATATCAGAGCTCTTGTAGCATGAAATGAACTTACATGTTGTCCACCCAATCAAAGGATAAGAGAATGAATCTAGTTCTGAAACCATAGGCTACAGCTAGCTAGCACTGCAGTGCATAAAATGTGGTAGTATTTACTCAAAGAGAAAGACAATGGTTAAACCATTTGAACAAATACTGTACATTTCTTCAAAAACGAAGGAGAAGCGAGAGAGAGAGAGAGAGAGAGAGAGAGAGAGAGAGAGAGAGAGAGAGAGAGAGAGAGTGAGAGTGCCTGGAACCCGGAAGCGCTGTTCGACACGTTCCTGCACGGATTATCGGAGGAAGTAAAGGATGAGCTTGCAGCCCGGGAACTATCGCCGGATCTCGACTCACTCATCGCTTTAACTATCCGGATTGATGGTCGGCTACGGGAACGTAGGAGGGAGAAGAGGTCTGATTGCGGTCCCAATTGCTCACTCGAGGATCCCACCTTGCATCTGAACTCCGGAAGTCCGATTCACCTCTTCCCGAGCCGATGCAGCTCGGCAGGTCTAGGTTGTCTCCAGCCGAACGCGTACGCTGACTTAACACCCAGAGTTGTCTGTACTGTGGTACTGCTGGTCATTATGTGTCTACCCGTCCCTTCAAGAGACCAAGCTCATTCGTTGGAGTGAGTACTCCAGTGGGTCTTAACGTCTTGGTTTACAGGGGGCAGTATGTTCACTTCCGGATGAAATGCCCATATTCAAATGCCTGCTACTCATCCCCGGAAGATAAGATATGTATAGTATTAGTAAAACACTCCGAAGTTCATAAAACTGTTTGAATCATGTCTGTGAGTATAACAGAACTTATTTATAGCAGGCGAAACCCCGAGGACATTTTTGTTTTTTGAGGTCACTCTCTTTTCTACCGAATTGAACTCCAACTACCCGGTCAACATTCCGCGTCGCTCCACAGGTAGTATCACATTTTTCATTTCACTTCATTACAGTACAACGGTTTGATTTGTTTGATCGTAGCTAGCCAGCTACATAGCCGTCTTTGTATCTAAGACAATTGTGTAGTCTAGAGCGATTTTCTAGGTTAGCTGGCCAGCTATTGTCGGTCTTTCAACATAGCTAGCCAGCTAGCCCCCGAATAGCAGCACTGTAGTAACTATTACAGTACAACGGTTTGTTTTGTTTGATCGTAGCTAGCTAGCTGCATAGCCGTCTTTGTATCTAAGACAATTGTGTAGCCTAGAGCGATTTTCTAGGTTAGCTGGCCAGCTATTGTCGTTCTCTTAACGTAGCTAGCCAGCTAGCCCCCGAATAGCAGCACTGTAGTAACTATTACAGTACAACGGTTTGTTTTGTTTGATCGTAGCTAGCTAGCTACATAGCCGTCTTTGTATCTAAGTCATTGTTTAGCCTAGAGCGATTTTCTAGGTTAGCTACATCGCAGCCACTACCAGCTAGCCTACTCCAGCAGTACTGTATCATTTCAATCATTTTAGTCTATAAGATTCTTGCTACGTAAGCTTAACTTTCTGAACATTCGAGACGTGTAGTCCACTTGTCATTCCAATCTCCTTTGCATTAGCGTAGCCTCTTCTGTACCCTGTCATCTATGTGTCTATCTATCCCTGTTCTCTCCTCTCTGCACAGACCATACAAACGCTCCACACCGCGTGGCCGCGGCCACCCTAATCTGGTGGTCCCAGCGCGCACGACCCACGTGGAGTTCCTGGTCTCCGGTAGCCTCTGGAACTGCCGATCTGCGGCCAACAAGGCAGAGTTCATCTCAGCCTATGCCTCCCTCCAGTCCCTCGACTTCCTGGCACTGACGGAAACATGGATCACCACAGATAACACTGCTACTCCTACTGCTCTCTCTTCGTCCGCCCACGTGTTCTCGCACACCCCGAGAGCTTCTGGTCAGCGGGGTGGTGGCACCGGGATCCTCATCTCTCCCAAGTGGTCATTCTCTCTCTCTCCCCCTTACCCATCTATCTATCGCCTCCTTTGAATTCCATGCTGTCACAGTTACCAGCCCTTTCAAGCTTAACATCCTTATCATTTATCGCCCTCCAGGTTCCCTCGGAGAGTTCATCAATGAGCTTGATGCCTTGATAAGCTCCTTTCCTGAGGATGGCTCACCTCTCACAGTCCTGGGCAACTTTAACCTCCCCACGTCTACCTTTGACTCATTCCTCTCTGCCTCCTTCTTTCCACTCCTCTCCTCTTTTGACCTCACCCTCTCACCTTCCCCCTACTCACAAGGCAGGCAATACGCTCGACCTCATCTTTACTAGATGCTGTTCTTCCACTAACCTCATTGCAACTCCCTCCAAGACTCCGACCACTACCTTGTATCCTTTTCCCTCTCGCTCTCATCCAACACTTCCCACACTGCCCCTACTCGGATGGTATCGCGCCGTCCCAACCTTCGCTCTCTCTCCCCCGCTACTCTCTCCTCTTCCATCCTATCATCTCTTCCCTCTGCTCATACCTTCTCCAACCTTTCTCCTGAGTCTGCCTCCTCAACCCTCCTTTCTTCCCTTTCTGCATCCTTTGACTCTCTATGTCCCCTATCCTCCCGGCCGGCTCGGTCCTCCCCTCCCGCTCCGTGGCTCGATGACTCATTGCGAGCTCACAGAACAGAGCTCCGGGCAGCCGAGCGGAAATGGAGGAAAACTCGCCTCCCTGCGGACCTGGCATCCTTTCACTCCCTCCTCTCTACATTTTCCTCCTCTGTCTCTGCTGCTAAAGCCACTTTCTACCACTCTAAATTCCAAGCATCTGCCTCTAACCCTAGGAAGCTCTTTGCCACCTTCTCCTCCCTCCTGAATCCTCCTCCCCCTCCCCCTCCTCCCTCTCTGCAGATGACTTCGTCAACCATTTTGAAAAGAAGGTCGACGACATCCGATCCTCGTTTGCTAAGTCAAATGACACCGCTGGTTCTGCTCACACTGCCCTACCCTGTGCTCTGACCTCTTTCTCCCCTCTCTCTCCAGATGAAATCTCGCTTCTTGTGACGGCCGGCCGCCCGCCCAACAACCTGCCCGCTTGACCCTATCCCCTCCTCTCTTCTCCAGACCATTTCCGGGGACCTTCTCCCTTACCTCACCTCGCTCATCAACTCATCCCTGACCGCTGGCTACGTCCCTTCCGTCTTCAAGAGAGCGAGAGTTGCACCCCTTCTGAAAAAACCTACAATCGATCCCTCCGATGTCAACAACTACAGACCAGTATCCCTTCTTTCTTTTCTCTCCAAAACTCTTGAACGTGCCGTCCTTGCCCAGCTCTCCCACTATCTCTCTCAGAATGACCTTCTTGATCCAAATCAGTCAGGTTTCAAGACTAGTCATTCAACTGAGACTGCTCTTCTCTGTATCACGGAGGCGCTCCGCACTGCTAAAGCTAACTCTCTCTCCTCTGCTCTCATCCTTCTAGACCTATCGGCTGCCTTCGATACTGTGAACCATCAGATCCTCCTCTCCACCCTCTCCGAGTTGGGCATCTCCGGCGCGGCCCACGCTTGGATTGCGTCCTACCTGACAGGTCGCTCCTACCAGGTGGCGTGGCGAGAATCTGTCTCCTCGCCACGCGCTCTCACCACTGGTGTCCCCCAGGGCTCTGTTCTAGGCCCTCTCCTATTCTCGCTATACACCAAGTCACTTGGCTCTGTCATAACCTCACATGGTCTCTCCTATCATTGCTATGCAGACGACACACAATTAATCTTCTCCTTTCCCCCTTCTGATGACCAGGTGGCGAATCGCATCTCTGCATGTCTGGCAGACATATCAGTGTGGATGACGGATCACCACCTCAAGCTGAACCTCGGCAAGACGGAGCTGCTCTTCCTCCCGGGGAAGGACTGCCCGTTCCATGATCTCGCCATCACGGTTGACAACTCCATTGTGTCCTCCTCCCAGAGCGCTAAGAACCTTGGCGTGATCCTGGACAACACCCTGTCGTTCTCAACCAACATCATGGCGGTGGCCCGTTCCTGTAGGTTCATGCTCTACAACATCCGCAGAGTACGACCCTGCCTCACACAGGAAGCGGCGCAGGTCCTAATCCAGGCACTTGTCATCTCCCGTCTGGATTACTGCAACTCGCTGTTGGCTGGGCTCCCTGCCTGTGCCATTAAACCCCTACAACTCATCCAGAACGCCGCAGCCGTCTGGTGTTCAACCTTCCCAAGTTCTCTCACGTCACCCCGCTCCTCCGCTCTCTCCACTGGCTTCCAGTTGAAGCTCGCATCCGCTACAAGACCATGGTGCTTGCCTACGGAGCTGTGAGGGGAACGGCACCGCAGTACCTCCAGGCTCTGATCAGGCCCTACACCCAAGCAAGGGCACTGCGTTCATCCACCTCTGGCCTGCTCGCCTCCCTACCATTGAGGAAGTACAGTTCCCGCTCAGCCCAGTCAAAACTGTTCGCTGCTCTGGCCCCCCAATGGTGGAACAAACTCCCTCACGACGCCAGGACAGCGGAGTCAATCACCACCTTCCGGAGACACCTGAAACCCCACCTCTTCAAGGAATACCTAGGATAAGATAAGTAATCCTTCTCACCACCCCCCCTTAATGATTTAGATGCACTATTGTAAAGTGGCTGTTCCACTGGATGTCAGAAGGTGAATTCACCAATTTGTAAGTCGCTCTGGATAAGAGCGTCTGCTAAATGACTTAAATGTAATGTAATGTAAATGTTTTCATTGAGAATCCAGATTTCTAAGGGACCTTCTTGCAGTTCCTACCGCTTCCACTGGAAGTCTTTAGAAAGTCTTTAGAAATTGGATGAGGTTTTTCCTTTGTGTAATGAAGAAGTAGCCCTGTTCAGAACGAGGGTCACTTGTAGTGTACTGTTAGATAGAGGTGCGTGACCAGAAAGCTAGCTACAGTTTGTTTTCCTCCTGTATTGAACACAGATCATCCCGTCTTCAATTTTATCGATTATTTACGTTAAAACATACCTAAAGTTGTATTACAAAAGTAGTTTGAAATGTTTTGGCAAAGTTTACAGGTAACTTTTGAGATATTTTGTAGTCACGTTGCGCAAGTTGGAACCGGTGTTTTTCTGGATCAAACGCGCCAAAAAAATGACATTTTGTATATATATCAACGGAATTAATAGAACAAAAGGACCATTTGAGATGTTAATGGGACATATTGGAGTGCCAACAAAAGAAGCTTGTCAAAGGTAAGGCATGAATTATATTTTTATTTCTGCGTTTTGTGTCGCGCCTGCAGGGTTGAAATATGCTTTTCTCTTTTTGTTTACGGAGGTGCTATCCTCAGATAATAGCATCGTTTGCTTTTGCCAAAAAGCCTTTTTGAAATCTGACATGTTGGCTGGATTCACAACAAGTATAGCTTTAATATGGTATCTTACATCTGTGATTTCATGAAAGTTAAATTTTTATAGTAATTTATTTGAATTTGGCGCTCTGCATTTTCACTAGCTTTTGGCCAGATGGGACGCTGGCGTCCCACATATCCCAGAGAGGTTGAAGATATTTTTTCTTCTCCCCTTACTCGCCCCCCCACTCCATCGAATTTGGGGCCGATGTGAGTCTTATGGACGTTACCCTGGCGTCTGAGCTGGGAATCCCCACTCAACCTCTCTCCATTTCCATGGATGTTAGAGCGCTGTACGGACGCTCTATAGGCCGGGTCACCCACCATACCACCCACATCAACCTAAGAGTGTCAGGGAACCACAGAGAGACGATCCAATTCCTGGCTCCAGCAACACAATCCCTCTTTTGACTGGGCTACTGGTGTCATTGTCACACCCTGACCTGTTTCACCTGTCTTTGTGTTTATCTACCCTCCCTCCAGGTGTTCCCCATTATCCCTTGTGTATTTATTCCTTCGTTCTCTGTGTCTTTTGCCAGTTCGTTTTGTTCATAGAACCTGCCAGCGTTTTGTTTCCCTGCTCCCGCCTTTGCTCCTTTTTTCTAGTTCCCAGTTCTGACCGTTCTGCCTGCCCTGACCCTGAGCATGCCTGTCGTCCTGTATTTACACCCTCTCTGGATTATTGACACCTGCCTGCCTTGACCTGTCATTTGCCTGCCTGTTTGAGGAATAACATTTTGTTTCTTCAACAATGTCTGCACCTGGGTCATACCTTAAAGCGAGATACATGTAGTAAGTAGCATAAATCTATCCAGGTTACATTGAGCTGGGTGAATGAATTACAGTCATCCAATATGCTGTAATAGAAATAAGACCATACTCAAAAAATATAAATAAATGCCACCGACCGTCATTGACTAGCAAAAATTCTACAAGCCTTGGTAAATACTCAACTTAGATACTTTTTAACTATAAAATGTATTCTAAATGTACACCAGTCAGGTTTCAGACCAGGTAAAAATAAACATTCTGTGGTACTTTTTTCCCGACATGTCTAAAGACTTCGACACGGTGGCTCATTCATTACTTATTCAGAGTCTGGTTTGAAATGTATTTAAAGGACAGAAAACAGTGTGTTTTCTTTCTTGACATAATAAAGGGTGTCCCACAGGGATCGATTCTTGGTCCGGTTATTTTCACTATTTAAATTAACAATATTGATTTATCTGTAGAAAATGTTTACTTTCACCTGTATGCAGATGACACTGTGGTGAATGTTATTGCCCCACAGCTGACCAGGCTCTTTCAGAACTTCAATCTGTCTTTATTGCCTTGCAGAAAGCCTTTGTTGAACAGAAATTGGTACATAATGCAAGTAAAACCAAGTATATTTTATTTTGACGAAAAGCTATATTGACGAAAAGCTATTTTTCAAAAAGCATGTTGATGAGTTAGAAAAAAAGTTTTTTTAATTAGGTATCTAGGAAACTCCTTCCTCCACTTTTCATTCACTCAGCCTTTTGAGCCACTGGACCCACTCAAACAGAACTAACCTACGCCTTGATATCTCTCTTCCCTCTCTCGCCAGATTAAATGCTGCAACTAGTGAAGTCAGGCTGCCCACCAACCTGCCCGCTCGACCCCATCCCCTCCTCCCTGGTCGGGAGACTATCTCTGGAGACCTTCTCCCATTCCTCACTTCACTCATTAACTCATCCCTGACCACTGGCTGCGTCCCCTCTGACTTCAAAATGTCCAGAGTCGCTCCCCTCCTCAAGAAACCAACAGTCAATGAACTAATCACTGATCATCATCTTTATGTGATTGGCCTGACTGAAACATGGCTCAAGCCTGATGAATTTACTGTGTAAACCTCTTAAATGAGGCCTCTCATTTATTTACACGCATCCCACAAAGGCAGAGGTGTTGCTAACATTTATGACAGCAACTTTCAATTGACAATAAAAATGACTCCGTTTTCGTCTTTTAAGCTACTAGTCATGAAATCTATGCAGCCTACTCAATCACTTTGTATAGATACTGTTTACTGACCTCCTGTGCCGTACACAGCATTCCTCACTGAAATCCCTGAATTTCTGTCGGATCTTGTAGACATGGCAGATAATATTCACAATTTTGGTGATTTTAATATTCACATGGAAAAGTCTACAGACCCACTCCAAAAGGCTTTCAGAGCCATCATCGACCAAGTGGGTTTTGTCCAACATGTCTCCGGTCATACTCATTGCCACAGAAATACCCTGGATCTAGTTTTGTCCCATGGAATAAATATTGTGGATCTAAATGTTTTTCCTCATAATCCTGGACTATCGGACTACCATTTCATTGCATTTGCAATCTCATCAAATAATCTGCTCAGACCCCAACAACGGATCATTAAGAGACGTGCTATAAATTCTCGGACAACCCAAAGATTTCTAGAAGACTCCCTCCACCTACCCAAGGACGTTGGAGTACAAAAATTGGTTAACCACCTGACTAAGGATCTAAATGTAACCTTGCGTAATACCCTAGATGCAGTTGCACTCCTGAAAACAAACATTTGTCACAAGAAGTTTGCTCGCTGGTATACAGAAAATACCCAAGCACTGAAGCAAGCTTCCAGAAAATTGGAACGGAAATGGCGCTCCACCAAACTGGATGTCTTCCGTTTAGCTTGGAAAGACAGTACCGTGTTATATCGAAGAGCCCTCACTGCTGCTCGATCATCCTATTTTTCCAACCTAATTGAGGAGAATGAGAACATTCCAACATTTATTTTTGATACTGTCACAAAGCTAACTAAATAGCAGCATTCATCAAGAGAGGATAGCTTTCACTTCAGCAGTGATACATTTATGAACTTCTTCGATGAAAAGATCATGATCATTAAAAAGCAAACTACGGACCCCTTTTTGAATCTGCATATTTCTCCGAAGCTCAGTTATCCTGAGTCTGCACAGAACTGCCAAGACCTAGGATCAACGGAGACACTCAAGTTTTTAAATCTTGTATCTAGACACATAGTCATGGTCCCTAAACCGTCATGCTGCATACTGGACCCTATTCCAACTAAACTACTGAAAGAGATACTTCCTGTGCTTGGCTTTCCTATGTTGAACAGAACATAATAAATGGCTCCCTATTCACCAGATGTGTACCAAACTCACTGAAAGTGGTAGTACTAAAGCTTCTCTTGAAAAAGCCAAACCTTGACCCGGAAATGTCAAAACTATCGGCCTATATCAAATCTCCCATTCCTCTCAAATGCTTTTGAAAAAGCTGTTGCGCAGCAACTCACTGCCTTCCTGAAGAAAAAGAATGTATATGAAATGCTTCAGTCTGATTTTAGACCCCATCTTAGCACTGAGACTGCTCTGGTGAAGGTGGTAATTTACATTTTATTGGCGTCAAATCAAGGCTCTGCATCTGTCCTCGTGTTGCTAGACCTTAGTGCTGCTTTTGACACCATTGACCACCACATTATTTTGGACAGATAAGAAACCCTAATTGGTCTACAGCAGGGTTGGGCAATTCCAGTCCTCGAGGGCCTGATTGGTGTCACAGTTTTGCCCCAGCCCCAGCTGACTCCAATAATCACCTAATCATGATCTTCAGTTTAGAATACAATTTGATTAATCAGCTGTGTTTTCTAGGTATGGAGAAAAACTGTGACACCAATCAAGAGGACTAGAGTTGCCCACCCCGGTCTACACAGACAAGTTCTTGCCTGGTTTAGATCTTATATGTTGGAAATATATCAGTTTGTGGATGGTTTGTCCTCTGACAAATCAATTGTAAGTTTTGGCGTTCCTCAAGGTTCCATTTTAGGACCACTATTGTTTTCACTATATATTCTTGGTGATGTCATTCGAAAACACAATGTCAACTTTCACTGCTATGTGGATGAAACACAGAAGTACAGTTTGATGAAACATGGTGAAGGCCCAAAATTGCCTACCTTGGAATCATGGGCTTCAGGCATAAGGAAGTGGATGGCGGAAATGGTTTTACTTTTAAACTCATAAAAAACAGAGATGCTAGTTCTAAGTTCCAAGAAACAAAGATACCTACTGTTGGATCTGACAATCTTGATGGTTGCACAGTAGTCTCAAATAAAACTGTGAAGGACCTCTGCGTTACTTTGTACCCTGATCTCTCTTTTGATCAACATATCAAGAATATTTCAAGGACAGATTTTTTTCTATCTTCGTAACATTGCAAAAATCTGAAACGTCTTGTCCAAAAATTATGCAGAAAGGCTAATCCATTCTTTTGTCACTTCTAGATTAGACTACTGCAATGCTGTACTCTCCGGCTACCAGGATAAAGCAGTAAATAAACTTCAGTTAGTGCTAAACAGGGCTGCTAGAATCCTGACTAGAACCAATCATATTACTCCAGTGCTAGCTTCTCCACATCAGCTTCCTGTTAAGGCAAGTGCTGATTTCAAGGTTTTACTTCTAACCTACAAAGCATTACATGAGCTTGCTCCTGCCTATCTCTCTGTTTTGGTCCTGCTGTACATCCCTACACGTACACTACGGTCACAAGATGCAGGCCTCCTCTAAGCAAACAGCTGGAGGCAGGGATTTCTCATATAAAGCTCCATTCTTATGTAATGGTCTGCCTATCCATGTCGAGACTTGGTATCGACCTTCAAGTCATTACTGAGGACTCATCTCTCATTCCCTCTCTCCCTCCCCTCCCGGAGAAACTGAGCCCTAGTATCATGCCTCAGGACTACCTGGCCCGATGACTCCTGGCTGTCCCCAGTCAACCTGGCCATGCTGCTGCTCCTGTTTCAACTGTTCTGCCTGTGGTTAGGGAACCCTGACCTGTTCACTGGACGTTACCTTGTTGACCTGCTGTTTTTGACTCTCTATCTACCGCGCCTGCTGTCTCGACCTCTGAATACTTGTGTATGAAAAGCCAACTGACATTTACTCCTGAGATACTGACCTGTTGCATCCTCTACAACCAGTGATTATTATTTGACCCTGCTAGTCATCTATGAACATTTGAACAATTTGAAGAACAATCTGGCCTTAAATGGCTATGCACTCTTAAATGGCCATCTACACCCAGCATTGGATGGATAATAGTGGGCGGAAGACATGGTGGTGCGGCAGGTGCCGATTCTCATACGAATGCTGTTATTTTATCTAAAACATTTGGTGTACGCCGACCCCAGCTTAGTAACTCATGCAAAGAGTTAAAGCTCAATTATGTGTTTTATCTCCAGTACTTTGCCATGATTGTCAGTTATGTAGCTGCTCTACTGATAATCTCAGTGCGCCCTTGCTGGGATGACACCAGTCTACTGCCGGAGAATATCAACACCAAACACATTGGTTCACAGTTCCACGGGAGCGGACAGTACACAGCGTACCATAATGTTCTGAATAATGCTCAAGTCTACCTCGCTCCTTATTCTACTGAACTGCTTAGGCGTAACAAACACAAGTCCAACATTTTCAACTACCTGTTCACTACCCTCCTACTCTCTGGGGATGTGCAACTCAACCCTGGGCCTAACATCACCGAGCCAACGATACTCACCGGAGTGGAAAGCAGTGGATGGCCTCGTCCACTGATCGTCGCCGCTGTGGAAGTGGGTGCTATGGTCCTATGGTTTCTCTCGACTCACGGCCTAAACCCAGCCGTCAGAAAACACGGAGGTTTAACTTTTTTCAATCACTCTCGAGAAATCTGGGACCCACGAGCTAAGCCCAAGGGACTACTAGGGGGGCACTTGAACATTCGTAGTGTCATTCCAAAAAGTGATCAAATTCAACTTCTACTCACAGACTCCAACCTTGACTTCCTCTGCCTCTCAGAGACAGGGCTCCATAAAAACTCTCCATATGCTTCTTTGATTGTGATTGGCTCCAATGTTTTCAGGAGAGACAGGATTGAAGGAAGAGGAGGGGGTGTGATGATTTCAATTAAAGAACATATCGGATGTAATCAAATTGAGTGGTCATGTGATAATGAACTAGAATGTATTGGCCTGAACGTTACACTGTCTCCCCAAATGTATTTTATCCTTATTGGATTGTATAGGCCACCTTCCACCAAAAGTGTGTTTTTTGATCAGTTTAATAACATGCTAAAGGAATGTGATTGTGGGAAAGAGGTCATCTTAATGGGAGATTTTAATATTAATAATGAAGACAAGTCTTGTAGGAAAACCCTCAAACGGATCACTAAAACCTTTGACTTTACACAGCTAGTTTAAGGGCCAACCAGGGTGACTTCTTGCTCTAAAACACAGATTGATTTGGTGATCAGTAATAAACCAGAGATTGACTAAATCCTTCAATATGGTTACTGGGCTATCTGATCATAATCTGACTCTTATAGCCAGAAAGATGTCTAAGAGCAGGTTTAACCTCTCTACTGTTAGAAAACCGGATCAACTAAGAATACCTAAGAGTGAATTAAACTATTTTGAAAACGCAAGGATCTCTTGTCCTATACAGACGTGGAAGCTGATAGTCAGGTTTTTCTATCCACAATCCAGACTACAATAAATGATTTCCTAAAGAAAATCAAATCCAAACCTGGCCAAAAGAGCCCTCTTCCTTGGCTGAATGGAGAAATCTGGAAAAGAACGAGATTATGCTCTAAAAATAGCCCTAAGATCCAAATTAGAGCATGACAGACGTAAGTTTACCATGTTGAGAAATAAGGTGATGAAAGAAATCAGACAGGCCAAGGCAAACTTTTTTATTAACATAATTGGTGAAGCAAAGGCAAATTCTAAATTGATCTGGGTGAATCTAAAAAAGTTAACAGGGAAAGACCATAGTAACACTGCAAAAAGACTAGAAATCATGGGGAATAACAATCTAACACAGGATGCAGTCGAAACAGCAATAGCCTTCAATTCCTACTTTATTGACTCTGTCAGGGTACTGACACAGAACCCTTCCACTGGTTTATTGGGCTCAGTGCTAGTAAATGACACTCAAACTGTCTTCATCATAAGGGAGGTTTCTGAGTCAAAGGTGAACAAGGTGATTAGCTCACTAAAGAACTCTAAAGCCAAATATGTGTTTGGGCTGGACTCTACCTTTCTTAAAAACTACAAAGAGTCACTCATTGGCCCCATTACTAAGGTCCCCAACATATCTATTGGTCTTGGGGTGTTTCCAAGGGTATGGAAGTCAGCCATAATAACGGCCATCTTTAAATCGGGTGACCCTGCTGACGTGACTAACTACAGGCCCATTAGTATACTACCTGTGCTGTCAAAGGTTGTTGAAAAATGTGTAGCAAAACAACTGATTACCCACCTCAACAACAGCCCCTTCACATTACACTCCATGCAGTTTGGCATCAGAGCGAAACACTCCACAGAAACCGCCAACCGCTTTCTTCTGGAAAATGTGAAGTCCAAGATGAACAAAGGGGGCGATGTTGAAGCTGTGTTTCTGGACCTAAGGAAGTCTTTTGATACTGTTAACTATGAGATTCTTATCACAAAATTGTCCAAGTTCAACTTTCCCCCCGATGCTTTGAGATGGATTAAATCATACCTTGAAGGCAGAACTCAGTGTGTCAGAGTGAGCAATGAGCTGCCGCCCACTCTTAGCTATGATGTGGGCGTGCCCCAAGGGTCAATACTGGGGCCCCTCCTGTTCAGCCTGAACATTAATGATCTGCCTTCTGTCTGTACTGGGTCTGAAGTTCAAATGTATGCAGATGATACAGTGATATATGTGCATGCAAAGAGCAAACAACAAGCTGCACAAGAACTCACTACTGTAATGGTCCAGGTTACAAAGTGTCTCAGTGAATCGTGTTTGCATCTCAATGTGAAAAAAACTGTTAGCATGTTCTTTACAAAGAGGGCAACAGATGCTACTGAGCCAGATGTCTATGTGTCAGTGGAGAAGCTCCAGGTGGTATCTGGTTTTAAGTACCTTGGCATCATACTTGATTCCAACCTCTCTTTAAAAAGCATGTCCAAAAGATTATTCAGATAACCAAATTCAACCTAGCTAATTTCCGATTTATACGAAATTGTTTGACGACAGAGGTAGCAAAACTACAAAAATACTTCAAATCTATGATACTCCCCCACTTAACATACTGTTTGACTAGTTGGGCCCAAGATTGCTGTACAACATTAAAACCTATTCAGTCTGTCTACAAACAGGCTCTCAAAGTGCTTGACAGGAAGCACAATATCCATCATCACTGTTACATCCTCAGAAAGCATGAGCTCCTGAGTTGGAAAAATCTTGTGCAATACACCTTGTATTCAAGATCCTAAATGGCCTGGCTTCCCCTCCACTCAGCATGTTTTTCTTCTCAATGATTGTCTATATTGTATTTTTTTTAATAACCTACCCAGGGACTGCGGTTGAAAATTAGACGGCTGGCTAAAACCGGCACTTTTACTGAAACGTTGATTAATGTGCACTGTCCCTGTAAACATAAAATAAACTCAAACTCAGCACAGCAAGAAGAGGACTGGCCGCCCCCCAGCGCCTGGTTGCTCTCTAGTTTTCGTCCTAGGTTCCTGCCTTTCAAGGGAGTTTTTCCTAGCCACCGTGCTTCTGTATAGCCCTGTGAGAAATTTGCTGATGTAAAAAGGGCTTTATAAATACATTCGATTGATTTGATCCCTCTGACTGGTATCAATTATTTTCTTTCCAAAACACTTGAATGGGCTGTCTCTTACCAACTCTCTTGCTCTCTCCCTCAGAACAATCTTCTTGACCCTATCCAGTCAGACTTCAAGACGGGTCACTCAACCGATACTGCTCTTCTCGGTGTCACGGAGGCTCTCCGCCCTGCCAAAGCTGACTCTCTCTCTGTTCTCATTCTCCTAGATCTAGCCACTGCCTTCGACACCATGAGCCATCAGCTCTTCCTCTCCACCCTCCTAGGGCTGGGCATCTCAGGCTACGCACACTCTTGGAGGCTGCTCCTATCAGGTGACGTGGAGAGGTTCTGTGTCTGCACCACGTCCTCTCACTACTAGTGTCCCCCAGAGCTTGGTTATAGGCCCTCTCCTCTTGTCTCTATACACCAAGTCACTCGGCTCCGTCATATCCTCACATGGTCTCTCCTATCATTGCTATGTGGATGACACTCAACTAACCTTTCTCCTTCCCCCCTTCTGACACCCAGGTCACGTCAAGCAGCTCTGCGTGCCTGGCAGATATCTCAGCTTGGATGTCGGCCCACCACCCCAAGCTCAACAAGAAAGAGCTGGCCTGCCCGCTCCAAGACCTCTCCATCATGGTTAACAACGCCAGTGTCCCCCTCCCAGAGTGCAAAGAACTTTGTCGTGGCCCTCAACAACACCCTGTCGTTCTCTGCAAACATCAAAGCAGAGGCTCACTCCTGCAGGTTCATGCTCTGCAACATCCGTAGTGTACGACCCTACACACAGGTCCGATTCCAGGCTCACTGTTGTCTGGGCTCCCAGTTTGTGCCATCAAACCCCTGCAACTTACCCAGAATGCTGCAGCCCGCCTGATTTTCAACCTCCTCCAGTCAAAGCTCGCATCCACTTCAAGACCATGGTAATTGCCTACGGAGCAGCAAGAGGAACTGCCCCTATTTACCTACAGGCTCTTCTCATACCCTTCACCCAGACCAGAGTATTCTGTTCTACCACCTCTGGTCTATTGGCCCTCCCACCCACACGGAACGGCAGCTCTGGTCTATTGGCCCTCCCACCCCCACGGAAGGGCAGCTCTGGCTCAGCCCAGTCCTGGCATCTGTCCCGGCATTTTAATTTGCATTTGTAGTTTCACGAGTTGTAGTTTCACGTGTTTATTGTATTTTGATGTGTACTGTTGATCTACACAGAGCTCATCTGGAAAAGAGACCGTGGTCTCAGCATCGACTCCCTTTCAAAATAAAGGTTCAATTAGAAAAAGAAAATGCAGATTCACAGTAATTGACTATTTGCTTTTATTTGACATTGTATGGCAACAAACTTGTCTCACTAAATTTTGAGTAGGAATACAATTCCAACCAATTTTGTTTTACTGAGTAGCCTAGGCAAAACATATTGCAATTCTTTGGGACAGTAGTTCAGAAGACCTGTCAGTGACTCCAGCACATAGTCGATAAAAACATCTTGTTTTCATACCGCACTGTCAAAAATACTCTCAAAGGTGCGGTAACAATAACAGACTGTTTCTATCATTGTTGTAGTTCTTTGCTGGCAGCCAAAGCTGATCCTAGAACAGTGATGAAGCGGTGCACATCGCTAAAGGAGTTGTAGAGCGGCACCGGAGCGATGCGCAGAACGTTGGGTTCCCTCATGTCACACTTGAGATCGCATGGAGAGAACAGATCAAAACAGCAATAGTCAATTACAAAACAGAGATTCAAATCTATGTCTGTATAATCATGCATAAAACATTTATACTGACTAAAAATATAAACACAACATGCAACAATTTCAAAGATTTTCCTGAGTTACAGTTTAGGAGGAGCCAGGCCCACACACTGGGGAGCCAGGCCCACACACTGAGGAGCCAGGCCCACACACTGAGGAGCCAGGCCCACACACTGAGGAGCCAGGCCCACACACTGAGGAGCCAGGCCCACACACTGGGGAGCCAGGCCCACACACTGAGGAGCCAGGCCCACACACTGAGGAGCCAGGCCCACACACTGAGGAGCCAGGCCCACACACTGAGGAGCCAGGCCCAGAGGAGCCAGGCCCACACACTGAGGAGCCAGGCCCACACACTGAGGAGCCAGGCCCACACACTGAGGAGGCCAGGCCCACACACTGAGGAGCCAGGAGTTGAGGAGCAGGCCCACACACTGAGGAGGAGCACTGAGGAGCCAGGCCCACACACTGGGGAGCCAGGCCCACACACTGAGGAGCCAGGCCCACACACTGAGGAGCCAGGCCCACACACTGAGGAGCCAGGCCCACACACTGAGGAGCCAGGCCCACACACTGAGGAGCCAGGCCCACACACTGAGGAGCCAGGCCCACACACTGAGGAGCCAGGCCCACACCAGGCCCACACACTGAGGAGCCAGGCCCACACACTGGGAGCCAGGCCCACACACTGAGGAGCCAGGCCCACACACTGAGGAGCCAGGCCCACACACTGAGGAGCCAGGCCCACACACTGAGGAGCCAGGCCCACACACTGAGGAGCCAGGCCCACACACTGAGGAGCCAGGCCCACACACTGAGGAGCCAGGCCCACACACTGAGGAGCCAGGCCCACACACTGAGGGAGCCAGGCCCACACACTGAGGAGCCAGGCCAGGCCCAGGCCCACACTGAGGAGCCAGGCCCACACACTGAGGAGCCAGGCCCACACACTGAGGAGCCAGGCCCACACACTGAGGAGCCAGGCCCACACACTGAGGAGCCAGGCCCACACACTGACCAGGCCCACACACTGAGGAGCCAGGCCCACACACTGAGGAGCCAGGCCCACACACTGAGGAGCCAGGCCCAGCCAGGCCCACACACTGAGGAGCCAGGCCCACACACTGGGGCCCACACACTGAGGAGCCAGGCCCACACAGGCCCACACACTGAGGAGCCAGGCCCCACACACTGAGGGAGCCAGAGGAGCCAGGCCCACACACTGAGGAGCCAGGCCCACAGGCCCCCACACACTGAGGAGCCAGGCCCACACACTGAGGAGCCAGGCCCACACACTGAGGAGCCAGGCCCACACACTGAGGAGCCAGGCCCAGGCCCACACACACTGAGGAGCCAGGCCCACACACTGAGGAGCCAGGCCAGGCCCACACACTGAGGAGCCAGGCCCACACTGCCAGGCCCACACACTGAGGAGCCAGGCCCACACACTGAGGAGCCAGGCCCACACACTGAGGAGCCAGGCCCACACACTGAGGAGCCAGGCCCACACACTGAGGAGCCAGGCCCACACACTGAGGAGCCAGGCCCACACAGGCCCACACACTGAGGAGCCAGGCCCACACACTGAGGAGCCAGGCCCACACACTGAGGAGCCAGGCCCACACACTGAGGAGCCAGGCCCACACACTGAGGAGCCAGGCCCACACACTGAGGAGCCAGGCCCACACACTGAGGAGGCCCAGGCCAGGCCCACACACTGAGGAGCCAGGCCCACACACTGAGGAGCCAGGCCCACACACTGAGGAGCCAGGCCCACACACTGAGGAGCCACCAGGCCCACACACTGAGGAGCCAGGCCCACACACTGAGCCAGGCCCAGAGGAGCCAGGCCCACACACTGCCAGGCCCACACACTGAGGAGCCAGGCCCACACTGAGGAGCCAGGCCCACACACTGGGCCAGGCCCACACACTGAGGAGCCAGGCCCACACACTGAAGAGCCAGGCCCACACACTGGCCAGGCCCACACACTGAGGAGCCAGGCCCACACACTGAGGAGCCAGGCCCACACACTGAGGAGCCAGGCCCACACACTGAGGAGCCAGGCCACACTGAGGAGCCAGGCCCACACACTGAGGAGCCAGGCCCACACACTGAGGAGCCAGGCCCACACACTGAGGAGCCAGGCCCACACACTGAGGAGCCAGGCCCAGGCAATCAGAATTCATTTTTCCCCCGAAAATGGGCTTTATTACAGACAGATGATCCTGCAGGGTAAAGAAGCTGCATATGGTGGTCCTGGGCTGGGGTGGTTACACGTAGTCTGCGGTTGTTTAATCCGCTTCTTGATATGCCACACCTGTCAGATGGATGGATTATCGTGGCAAAGGAGAAATGCTCACTAACAAGGATGTAAAAAAAAATTGTGCACAAAATTTGTGCGTAATGGAACATTTCTGGGATCTTTTATTTCAGCTAGTGAAACACGGGACCAAGACTTGACATGTTGCATTTATATTTTTTTGTTCAGCATACATATTAAGAACGTGTGTTCTGTACCCAAATTACAAGTAAACCCACGTCTGGACTAAAAAGCATGGTCAATGGATAAAAAAAAAAAAACTGAAATTGTATTTTATTTAAGAGTCCAGACTAGGCTTAATATGGGTCTGGGAAACTCGCCAATAATGTACTACTTTTGTAAACTCAGCAAAAAAAGAAAGATCCCTTGTTCAGGACCCTGTCTTTCAAAGATAATTCATACAAATCCAAAAAAACTTCACAGATTGTCATTGTAAAGGGTTTAAACACTGTTTCCCATGCTTGTTCAATGAACCACAAACAATGAATGAACAGGCACTTGTGGAATGGTCGTTAATACACTGCAAGGAGGCATGAGGACTGCAGATGTGGCCAGGGCAATAAATTGCAATGTCCGTACTGTGAGATGCCTAAGACAGCGCTACAGGGAGACAGGACGGACAGCTGATAGTCCTCGCAGTGGCAGACCACGTGTAACACCTGCACAGGATCGGTACATCCGAACATCACACCTGCGGGACAGGTACAGGATGGCAACAACAACTGCCTGAGTTACACCAGGAACACACAATCCCTCCATCAGTGCTCAGACTGTCCGCAATAGGCTGAGAGAGGCTGGACCAAGGTCTGGGGAGGTCATGGTCTGGGGCGGTGTGTCACAGCATCATCGGACTGAGCTTGTTGTCATTGCAGGCAATCTCAACACTGTGCGTTACAGGGAACACATCCTCCTCCCTCATGTGGTACCCTTCCTGCAGGCTCATCCTGACATGACCCTCCAGCATGACAATGCCACCAGCCATACTGCTCGTTCTGTGCGTGATTTCCTGCAAGACAGGAAGGTCAGTGATCTGCCATGGCCAGCGAAGAGCCCGGATCTCAATCCCATTGAGCACGTCTGGGACCTTTTAGAAAGGAGGGTGAGGGCTAGGGCTTTTCCCCCAGAAATGTCCGGGAACTTGCAGGTGCCTTGGTGGAAGAGTGGGGTAACATCTTACAGCAAGAACTGGAAAATCTGGCGCAGTCCATGAGGAGGAGATGCACTGCAGTACTTAATGCAGCTGGTGGCCACACCAGATACTGACTGTTACTTTTGACCCCCCCCTTTGTTTAGGGACACATTATTCAATTTCTGTTAGTCACATGTCTGTGGAACTTGTTCAGTTTATGTCTCAGTTGTTGAATCTTGTTCTGTTCATACAAATATTTACACATGTTAAGTTTGCTGAAAAGAAACGCAGTTGACATTGAGAGGACGTTTCTTTTTTTGCCGAGTTTATTATATATGAAGCCACTCACAGCGACACCCCTCTTCTCCAGCTCCTGGAACATGGCTGCGACGGGGACAGAGAAAGAGAGGGAGAGTTGGCAGCCTCGTTCCTCAGGGTGGGAGGGAGTGATGATATGGACATAGGGCTTGTGAGGCTGGGACTCGTCCTTGTTGTAGTAGTGCTGGATCAGACACTCCAAGTAACCCGTCAGAAGTCTGGACTTCTTCCTTAGAGCTGCCATACTGGTCATAGCAAAGACCTGGACGTATTGACAAAGATTGACAACTAATCAGTTATTGCCAGAGCTGGGCTCAATTCCATTTCAATTCAGAAAGTAAACCAAATTCCAATTCCAAATTCTCCTAATTGGAAAAACACTGAAGAGAATTTGAATTTCACTGTACTTCCTGGATTGACTGGAATTGACCCCAACCCTGCTTATTATAACAGTTACAACCTTTTACACGTCACTTTTAAACTCCATGGTTAGAGAGATGAGTACGAACAAGTTCTAATATCTGCTGTATGAAATAGATATGAAAAACCAAAATGATTCCAATCACCTCTAAACTAGCTTGCAGTGGACACACCAGCAGGATGGGTTGGTTTGACAGCCGAAAGCCACTTATACCAGGTAGTAGATCCATTTCTATGGTCAGAAAAAATGTAGGATGTTCGTGATGAACTCATTTGGGTTCTGGCTTGACTGAAACGGCGAAATGAACACAGTAGAACCTATTTTCTGTAATGCCCTAAAATGACCACAAGATGTCAGTGTAAATCAAGCTTCGTGGGTAGCTCTGCTTAGAGACCGACAGGGCCAACTCGAAGCAACATTCTGCAATGTGTCCCCAGTACAGGGACTAAAATGAGAACATGATCACAAACATGTTGATACCATTATCCATGCGGAACCTTGTTTTCAAGTTATGTCCCCACCATCCCGTGAGCCTGAGAGAGAAAGTAACGAGCAGTTTAAACATACACCATAGTCAAACACGCAATAGGAACACAAATCTGAGCTGTACTGCACCGTCATACTCACGCAGGCTTGACTGTAAGTGCATTCTTCTCATGGATAAAAGCTCCAGCCAGACCACCAGCTCCAGAATTCACATACTACACGTGAATACAAAAATAACTCTTACCAACACATTGCATTGTTTGTCTGCCTATTTTCTACAATGTTGAAAGACCAATGATAATCTACAATATTTGAAATGGGCATCGATAACAACGGCAAGAAAAATCATTGTTGGCAATATTAAGCTCGAACGAGTACATTTCGACCCCACATATTGTTGTCTTCCTGTGTCAGCAGGTGTTGGACAGGAAACAGAGTGAAGCCACTGCCAGCAGTTCATTTTGCCCTTGGTTTCTCCACACAAACCCCAATGCTGACCTTGTAGGAGCACCAGCAGGCAAAGTCCACTCCCCAGTCATGAAGCTTCAGCTCTGCATTGCCCACTGCGTGTGCACAGTCGAATCCAACGTAGCAGCCCTGTGGGAAGAACAAAAACGCACCGTCATGCCAGATGCTAAGGGCAGCAGGCCGAAGCTGTGCAGTCAGGACACATCAGAGGCAGTTCATCAGCGTGAGTGTGTGTGTGTGTGTTTGTTTGCCTGCCTGTGTGTGTGTGTGTGTTTGTTCGTTTGCGTGTCTTTTTAAGACAAGCTTAATAAATTATTCATGTATTCCTAGTAGGGATATTATTCTGAGGGTCATTAGGACTGACTAAGTCTGGTTGTTTTGATTGCCCTGCTAAATGTGACAGAGAGGGAAGACGTGTGTGTGTGTGTGTGTGTATGTGTGTGTTTGGTTTGACATCTCCCGAGTGTCAACATTTAGTTCCTTGTCAACACACCGCTATTTATTTGACGAATGTCATTCTCCGCATGTAGTGAATTGGAATGGGCATCATACACTTGCATGAGGCGAACGCAGACAAATCCGGCGAACCAATCATGTCAAATTGTTACACATCCCTGACAACAGAGGACGCTGTTGGAGCAGCTGTTGTGTCTGACAAAATGCTTTTTTGTTTTAAATAACATGCTTCATTAACTCAAAAGCTGTTAACCATAACATTATACAATAGATGGAAGCATGATCAAATAAGTTGACTATACACAATGGCTGTTATGCATTATAAACAGGGATTGAATTAGGAATACAGTGGAGCCCCTCTAACACTAATCCTAGGTTTATGTTCACTTCCTGGTTCAACTCTAACCCTCGGCCACAATTCAAACTTCATATCCACATCCCAGGTCAACCACAACCACAGCCTTAACCACAACCTTAACCTTAGCTTCATATCCACATCCCTGTTCAACCCTAACCCTAGCTTCATGTCCACATCCCTGTTCAACCACAACCCTAACCCTAGCTTCATGTCCACATCCCTGTTCAACCACAACCCTAACCCTAGCTTCATGTCCACATCCCTGTTCAACCCTAACTTCAACCACAACCCTAACCCTAGCTTCATGTCCACATCCCTGTTCAACCCTAACTTCAACCACAACCCTAACCCTAGCTTCATGTCCACATCCCTGTTCAACCCTAACTTCAACCACAACCCTAACCCTAGCTTCATGTCCACATCCCTGTTCAACCCTAACTTCAACCACAACCCTAACCCTAGCTTCATGTCCACATCCCTGTTCAACCACAACCCTAACCCTAGCTTCATATCCACATCCCTGTTCAACCCTAACCCTAGCTTCATGTCCACATCCCTGTTCAACCACAACCCTAACCCTAGCTTCATGTCCACATCCCTGTTCAACCACAACCCTAACCCTAGCTTCATGTCCACATCCCTGTTCAACCCTAACCCTAGCTTCATGTCCACATCCCTGTTCAACCCTAACTTCAACCACAACCCTAACCCTAGCTTCATGTCCACATCCCTGTTCAACCACAACCCAAAACCCTAGCTTCATGTCCACATCCCTGTTCAACCCTAACTTCAACCACAACCCTAACCCTAGCTTCATGTCTACATCCCTGTTCAACCCTAACTTCAACCACAACCCTAACCCTAGCTTCATGTCCACATCCCTAACCCTAGCTTCATGTCCACATCCCAGGTCAACCACAACCCTAACCCTAGCTTCATATCCACATCCCTGTTCAACCACAACCCTAACCCTAGCTTCATGTCCACATCCCTGTTCAACCCTAACTTCAACCACAACCCTAACCCTAGCTTCATGTCCACATCCCTGTTCAACCCTAACTTCAACCACAACCCTAACCCTAGCTTCATGTCCACATCCCTGTTCAACCCTAACTTCAACCACAACCCTAACCCTAGCTTCATGTCCACATCCCTGTTCAACCCTAACTTCAACCACAACCCTAACCCTAGCTTCATGTCCACATCCCTGTTCAACCCTAACTTCAACCACAACCCTAACCCTAGCTTCATGTCCACATCCCTGTTCAACCCTAACTTCAACCACAACCCTAACCCTAGCTTCATGTCCACATCCCTGTTCAACCCTAACTTCAACCACAACCCTAACCCTAGCTTCATGTCCACATCCCTGTTCAACCACAACCCTAACCCTAGCTTCATGTCCACATCCCAGGTCAACCACAACCCTAACCCTAGCTTCATATCCACATCCCTGTTCAACCACAACCCTAACCCTAGCTTCATGTCCACATCCCTGTTCAACCCTAACTTCAACCACAACCCTAACCCTAGCTTCATGTCTACATCCCTGTTCAACCCTAACTTCAACCACAACCCTAACCCTAGCTTCATGTCCACATCCCAGGTCAACCACAACCATAACCCCAACTTGGCATAAATCTAACCTCAACTATAGCCATATGTTCAAATCTAACCCTAACCTTGGTTAATCCTATTCTTCTCTTCAAAACCTTAACATTGCTGGAGCTTTGCTCCGTCCATTTCTCCTTTTGACCCAAGGTGCAGGAGCCCGGTTCTAGACCCCAAGTTTCATTTTATTTGGCATTTATGATTATATAGATCACAGACTGAACAGGTCTGAGGGCAGAACACACACGGATCCCCCACCAAATCAGGGCCACACTCCCTGCTCTAACAGAGCCCCACCCCAAAACCAGACTTAAAGGAGACATGATATACAATGAGTAATTCTAATTTGGGTTGGTTTATGGAGATAGCTGGGTGAAATTAGCTGGGTCTTCTACAAAGGATAGGAAAGGTTGCCAGATATTATAAAATGTAATTGCAGATCCCCTAACGGAGTATAGTTTTTTTTTCTCTAGCTTGAGATGTTGCATAACTTCCTTTATCCAGTGGTTAAAAGCAGGAGGACACCGATCCTTCCACTTAAATAGTATAAGACTCCTAGCTAGAAAATAAGTAAATGCCAGCATGTTGCCCATAGAACTGTGTAGTGGGGCCTCCTGTGGTGCCACGCCGAATAATGCAAAAAAAGGCAGAAGGTTCTTATAAGTCTAGAAAACGTAAAAAAAAATGGATATCCAGAAATCTGTCAATTCCGGGCATGTCCAAAACGTGTAATAAAGTAGCAGGAGCCTGCTTTCATTGGTCAAAAAGTGGTATCTATTTCTGGTCTAATCTTGGATCATTGTGCCTTTGACCAATGCAGCCTATTAACTATTTTCAATTGAATTACAGCATGTCTTCGACGTATCGATTAAACATGTATTCTCTGAAGCATACTCTGCCAAGTTTCGTTGGAAAGTTGTTCACCTAAATCCTCTTCCCATTGGTTCTAAAGAGAGCTCAGGGAATCCAGATTGTGCGAGTCTAATAACGCATAGATCAAGCTTATGCCCCATTTGATACAAGGGTTCACAATTTAACCACTGATTATAAACAGACTCATCCATTTCACTGGTTGTCGCAATGTAATGACAGTTTCACAGTTTGGACACCAGAGGGCAGTGTTATTCCCTTGACTGTCTAAATTGAACCTTTAAAAAACTCCATCAAGATAATGTTGGAGTACCCTCTAAGGAGTGGGTTCATGAAATAGATTCAGCCTGATTCAGCTGATTTTTTCTTGAGTGGCGGGTCAGAGGCCGGAACATAATAACAAATAATTTGTAGACTACAATTTGACCGCAAGAAGCCCAAATAGAGATAAAATTTGATTAAAACATTAAAGCAGACGGGCAGGTAGTGTTCTCCTGGCATCCACCAAACCCAGATTCGTCCGTCGGACTGCCAGATAGTCAAGCGTGATTCATCACTCCAGAGAACACGTTTTCACTGCTGCAGAGTCCAATGGCAGTGACCTTTATACCACTCCAGCCGATTGTTGTTTCCACTTCACAATAAAAGCACTTACAGTTAAACTGGCAGCTCTAGCATGACAGAAATTTGACAAACTAGGCCTCCCGAGTGGAGCAGCGGGTTAAGGCACTGCATCACTACAGATTCGTGATCGATAACGGGCTGTGTCGAGCGCCGGGAGACCCATGAGGCGGCGCACAATTAGCCCAGCTTCCCCCGGGTAAGGGGAGGGTTTGGCCGGCCGGGATGTCTTTGTCCCATTGCGCTCTAGCGATCCCTGTGTCGGGCCGGGCGCATGCCTTGCTGACACGGTCGCCAGTTGTATGGTGTTTCCTCCAACACATTGGTGTGGCCGGCTTCCGGGTTAAGCGAGCAGTGTGTCAAGAAGCAGTGCGGCTTGGCGGGGTTGTGTTTCGGAGGACGCACGGCTCTCGACCAACCTTTCGCCTCTCCCGAGTCCATGTGGGAGGTGCAGAGATGGGACAAGACAAAATTGGCGAGAAAAATAAGTGTAAAAAAAATATGAAGGTGCCATGATGACAGTCATTGAGCACTTCAGTAAGGCCATTCTACTGCCAGTATGTGTCTACGGAGATTGCATGGCTCTGTGCTTGATTTTATACACATCAGCAACAGGTGTGGCTGAAATAGCCAAATCCACTAATGTGAAGGGGTCTACTGTCCACATACGTTTGTATATATAGTGGGGGTGGGCATTGTGTAACCCTGCTCTAAGGGGATTTGTAAAGGGTTTAGAAGTAGTTTATAGACAAAGAATTCGTTCAAAAGTTTAAATAACATTTCCCAAAAAGCCACCCCTTTAAAAAAAGAAGAAGAAATGTTCGGGTCTCACTGCAGGCGAGAAAAAGACAGAGGATTGGTTCTAAAGTCGTCCTTTAACCTTCTTCTGCCCTGCTTTAGTGATGGCGGCCATATCAAAGAGCTGCCCGGTGTAATACTGCACTCCACTGAACAGGACCACCGCAATGGAATCTCCCTCCTTTTCTATCGTGTCCAGAATGTCCTCAGTTCTCAGCACCTCCTCGCCCTGTCGGTTTTTAAAAAACACAGCAGTTGATCAGGGTATATAAAATGTCACTTTTAATAACTGTTAATGAACTATTTCTCAACGCTCGGTTTTACTCTTTATATGTCCGTTGGTACCTCGAAAGGTGCAAATAAAAGTTGTTATTTATGTCCTATTCCCCAAAGGTGATTATAGAAAAAAATGAAGACTAGTTTACCGGTCTGGGCTTCATGAGCAGCATGCTCTGCTTAGGGTCGTAACCTTTCAACTGGATCTGAGACTCCACAGCATACTGAAGAAATTGCACATGATGAACATGGTAAGAAAAAAAAAGTGGGTCAATTTACCCCCACTCTTCTCCACCAACACAGAGACAACAGATAACATCTAGTGGGAATAACAACAGCGGACAGTTCTGTTACGACAGGGTAAATGACGAAGAGTAGTCTCTGCACACTTTAACAAGTAGATTACAACTGTCAAACGGGTTCTTTTTTATGGCAAAAACATGAATTATGGTTGAAATGCAGTTGAAGAATGCAAATACCTTTTGAACACAAAATGACCTGCAGTCATTACACTGACATTCTGTAGGTTGAAAAGAAGTGCTGTGTCATTGGAATTACTCACATGGTCTGAGGGGAAAGCCTTGTCCTCGAGAAGGATTTTGTGACATTTTGCTGTAGGTTTGTAAAAAGACAGCTGTAAAGCAAATATATAACATGTTGTTAATGTAAAGTCTCTGTATATAATGTATAGTGTATGTTTACGTTGGCAATTTGTTTAAAAGTTTGACGTTATCTTACCAACAGAATATGCAGATTAACTGTTAACCCGTTCATCAAGGCAACCTCCTCAGCTTTAGCCCCTGTTCGAACGCAAACACACACACACACACACACACACACACACACACACACACACAAACACACACACACACAAACACACAAAGGTGATTTAATTCCCATTGCTCTGATATAACTTTCGAACACATTTTTACTTAATAGCATTTAAGCTATCACAAACTACATTTTCCAAAGTACATTTTCCATACAAAAAGGCATCTGAGGTGATTGCACAATGGCCTTCAGTTGTTTGGTTTGGTTGTACTTTGCACTCTGCAAAAGATGTCAGGGTGCAATTACCTTTTAAAACCAGTCACAGATAGGTCTCTCTGTCATACATTTTCAACAGCCGGACAGAACGATAATAACCTATCAGAATTACCTGACAATTTAACCATGGATGTCATGAGAGCTGGAAATTACAGGCTTTTAACAGTGCTGTGTGAAAAAGGGAACCATGACGATATAGGGAACCGTGATGACTGTGTATTGAAACCCTTTGTTCGCACAGTTTAAAAAGCCAGTAAAGGTGCCAACATACATCGTTAAACAGCCCCATCTCAGCACGAGCTCATGTTCACTATTATGATCATACAACTAACATAGAGCGTTATGTTAGATAATGCATTGAACATGTGTTATTGTATGAACTTACCAACCACATTAGCCATGAGTTCCTCTATATTGTTCTCCGCCCAGGCCCACGGTCGAGAGCCTTGCACATGGCCATGAACCCCCCTGTAAAACAGAACGCAATAAAACTATGCTCACAGTTACAAGGATAGGATACACATTTCACAGCTTTTTAAAGAGAAAGGTTCAGAGGGGGACATGTCATCCTCAAATTACCAAATTATCAAATTACTGTACTTGAAATAGTTGACTAAAACTTTAGCTGATTCAGTGTCATAAAGCGGACATTGGGGGAAACGTTGAGGGAACAACGTTACGTTTTAGCCCATTTATCCAGCTCCTCGTCGATGTACTTCTTGGCCATTTTGGGCTGGAGGCCAAGTGAGTTCCCCACAAAGTAAATGCATTCCTTGGTGCCATCCACAAGCGTAAGGTCAGCTAAGGGAACAATAACAGTGCATTAGCCCAATCGATCCACACATTTTTTACTAAGAAGTTTCCCTGCATTGTTCAAATCACGGCCTACTTCTTGACCCCAGAAAGATGCTTTTGTTTTGCAGTTGAAGAATGTCAATAAAATGATTCAACTTTCAAACATTTAGTGAGCTAAATGAAAGTGCTTAGTCATCTCCTTTTTTCAGCTCAACCCATATGTTGTGAGCATCTCGCTTCCAGCTATAATACATATCCCAGCAGCAAATCTTTTCTGACCTCATTGTACCCGACCAGGGAGGCCGTTTCCTCTCTGTATGTAGGATCTTGTAGACCCACATGTACAGTTGAAGTCAGAGGTTTACATACACTCAGGTTGGAGTCATTAAAACTCGTTTTTCCACCAATCTCTTGTTAACAAACTATAGTTTTGGCAAGTCGGTTAGGACATCTACTTTGTGCATGACCAATAATTTTTCCAACAATTGTATACAGACAGATTATTTCACTTATAATTCAATGTATCACAATTCCAGTGGGTCAGAAGTTTACATACACTAAGTTGACTGTTCATCCTTGGGAGCAATTTCCAAACGCCTAAAGGTGCCACGTTCGTCTGTACAAACAATAGTACGCAAGTATAAACACCATGGGACCACGTAGCCAACATACCGCTCAGGAAGGAGACGCGTTATGTCTCCTAGAGATGAACGTACTTTGGTGCAAAAAGTGCAATCAATCCCTGAACAACAGCAAAGGACCTTGCAGGAGGAAACAGACACAAAAGTATCTATATCCATAGTAGAACGAGTCCTATATCGACATAACCTGAAAGGCCGCTCAGCAAGGAAGAAGCCACTGCTCCAAACCCGCCATAAAAAAGCCAGACTATGGTTTGCAACTACACATGGGGAAAAATATCACACTTTTTGGAGAATTGTCCTCTGGTCTGATGAAACAAAAATAGAACTGTTTGGCCATAATGAACATCATTATGTTTGGAGGAAAAAAGTGGTGGCTTGCAAGCCAAAGAACACCATCTCAACCGTGAAGCACGGGGGTGGCGGCATCATGTTGTGGGGGTGCTTTGCTGCAGAAGGGCCTGGTGCACATCACAAAATAGATGGCATCACGAGGAAAGAAAATTAGGTGGATATATTGAAGCAACATCTCAAGACATCAGTCAGGACATAAAAGCTTGGTCGCAAATGGATCTTCCAAATGGACAATGACCCCAAGCATTCTTCCAAAGTTGTGGCAAAATGGCTTAAGTACAACAAAGTCAGGGTATTGGAGTGGCCATCACAAAGCCCTGACTTCAATCCTATAGAAAATTTGTGGGCAGAACTGAAAAAACGTGTGCGAGCAAGGAGGCCTACAAACCTGACTCAGTTACACCAGCTCTGTCAGGAGGAATGGGCCAAAATTCACCCAACTTATTTTGGGAAGCTTGTGGAAGGCTATCTGAAACGTTTGTTCTAAGCTAAACAATGTAAAGGCAATGCTACCAAACACTAGTTGAGTGTATGTAAACTTCTGACCCACTGGGAATGTGATGAAATAAATCATTCTCTACTATTATCCTGACATTTCACATTCTTCAAATAAAGAAGTGATCCTAAATGACCTAAAACAGGGAATTTTTACTGGGATTAAATGTCAGGAATTGTGAAAAACTGAGTTTAAATGTATTGTATGTAAACGTCCGACTTCAACTGTATACAGTAGGCAGGGCAAAACCCTTTTTGGTCATTTCTGGTAGACAGTATCAACAAAATAAATCAATCCCAGCACACTTTTGGACTCATTCAGCAGTTTTTACCTGATTAAGTACAATAGCATTGGAAAATGTATGTTGAAAGTTACATTTACATTCCTAAAACTTAAGTTGAAAATGATGCTGTCGCTTCTTGATGACAAGTCATTAATAAATAGCCCAATGTCAAATCAATAACCAATATGCAGAAACGGTGTGATATATTGAAAATCTATACATATAATGTACTATCTATGCATATAATGTACTTATCTATGCATATAATGTACTATCTATGCATATAATGTACTATCTATAAATATAATGTACTATCTATACATATAAAGTACTATCTATACATATAATGTACTATCTATACATATAAAGTACTATCTATACATATAATGTACTATCTATACATATAAAGTACTATCTATACATAGTGCCATGATAAAGTATTTGCCACTTTTGATTTTCTCTATTGTTGCATATTTTTGATACTGAATGTTATCAGATCTTCAACTAAAACCTAATATAAGATGAACATGAGTTTACAAATAAATTAAAATATACACGTTTTTTTTTATTAACAAAGTTATGCAATTCCCTTGTGTGAAAAAGTAATTGCCCCCTTACACTCAATAACTACTCGTACTGACAAGTTGAAAACATGGCAGTTGATCAGGGAACATAAATGTCCATTTTAATAACGGTTAATAAAATATTTCTCAACACTCAATTTCACTCTGTAAGTGTCCATGGGTATCATCTCATCCAAAAAGTTTACTCAAGTTTTCCAAAAAGCACCTGGATGATCATCAAGACTCTTGGAAGAATGTTCTATGGACAGATGAGTCAAAAGTATCACTTTCTGGACGACATGGGTCCCATTATGCCTGATAAAAACCAAACACTGCATTCCACAGTAAGAACCTTCTACCAAAGGTCAAGCATGGTGGTTGTAGTGTGATGAATTGGGGATGCTTTGCTGTCTCAGGACCTCACTAGAAAAAATATGAAAATGTTTATAAAAAAAACAAAAAATTATTTACAAGCAAAACCAGTCAAGATGACAATTTGTTCTTCACCTGTGGACTGCGCCTTAATCAAAGAACCATGAATTATGTTCTGTATCAGAGAGTTCTACAAGAGAATGTCAGGCCATCCATCTGTGAGCTGAAGCTGAAACGCAGCTGGGTCATGCAGCAAGACAATGATCCAAAACACACAATAAAGTATGCATCAAAATGGCTAAAAAGCAACACATTTGAAGTTTTGGAATGGCCTAGTCAAAGTCCAGACCTTATCCCAATTGAGATGTTGTGGCAGGACTTGAAACAAGCAGTTCATGCTTGAAAACCCACAAATGTCACTGAGTCAAAGCAGTTCTGCATGTAAGAGTGGGCCACTGTTGAAACTACCACAACTCAAAAAACATCACTGCTTAGAGGACAACCTACAGTATCATCAGCTACATTTTGGAATGTTGAATATTGATACAGGGTTTACCAAAACAGAAATAGAAACAGCAACAGTGTTTTGGGGCTCCCGAGTGGCACAGCGGTCTAAGGCACTGCATCTCAGTGCTAAGAGCTGTCACTACAGTCCCTGGTTCAAATCCAGGCTGTATAACATCCGGCTATGATTGGGAGTCCCATACGGTGGTGCACAATTGGCCCAGCATCGTCTAGGTTTGGCTGGGGTAGGCCATAATTGTAAATAACAATTTGTTCTTAACCGACTTGCCTAGATAAATAAAGCTTAAATAAAATAAATTACTCCTATATAATGTGTGCATCACTGGTTAGAGGACAATTTGTAGAAAACAGCTGGCTACATTTTGAAGTGTTGCATTTTGTTTCATGTGGGTCTCCAACCTGGTAAGTGTAATGCAACACTTTTTTGTTAATCACTTCCATCGATACACTGAAATCAATAGAACAGGGGGCAAACGTTCAGGTTTAGCACTGTTTAAACTAACACTACTCAAAGGCCCCACGGAAAGTTGAATGACCTACACACAGTTGGTTAGAGTCTATGTTTTGCAATGGCGGATGTTTATTTTGGGAGGCTGCCATCATGGAAAAGGAATCGAACAAACAAAAATATTTTTTCTGTTAGTTAACTTCAACAAAACTTGACACACCATAGGATATATCAACAGTGACAACGGTTCGTGTTACTTTGACTGTCAAAACACTGTATTGGTGTGTGGCCAGTGACGTTTACAGAGACCGCCCCGAATTGTCCGTGCAATTTGAGAAAATGATAGCTGCTTTTTTAATCATGCAACGCCCAGCCCGTATGACAAAATCAACAGCACATAACTAAAGATATTGATAGGTTATAAGCAATTGATTTTGTGTCATGTTGACTATAAAACGTTTATATACGAGCATTACCAATCTGAGTTAAAAAGCATGTGGAATTCCAACCAATTCGATGTGGTCAAAACGTCAGCTTGTGTAAAGTAGTGTAATATACATTAATTATATATGGCAAAATAATGAAATATCTTAATTTCGGATGACAGTAAATCAAGCAAACTCACGGATGCTTTCAATAATCACATACTGTATATATCTCACTAGTTTAAACATTTAAAGATGTTTTTAAAATGGTCTAATTCACAATTTAACCGGTTGCTCTAGAAAGTCCTCCCCATAGTGACTATACAGCAGACCATTCTTTCGAGTAAATTGGGGTAAGCAAGGCTCATTGTAGCCAGAAAAACTCTGGCCACAAGTTAGTAAAGGTCAGAGGTTTTCCTACACATAAGATAATAATAATATCATGACACTCCACAGACTGCTATGGGGAGACGGAGAAGCAACTCGCCAGTGCATAACAAGCCTGCTTGCCATTTTACTTACAAGGAGGGAGTTCTGCAACTTTGGGTAATAGAAACTGTTCACGTAGATGCTTTAGTTCGTCGTGATTGTCCAGATATGTGGCTACTTCATTCGATGTCTGGCTGCATCCCAGCAGAGTAGAGACGCGCTCCAGAACCTTGCGCGGAGACATGGCGTCAAATGGGTCCATTACTGAAGTTGAAAAAAGGAAAATTATTTAGAGTAATATGCAATTTACAAATAGTTATCAAACAAAGCTAGTCCTTCATTATGTATACTATCTACACAGGCTATATTTACCCACCTCAAATGTTTTGACAGGTTGGCTAAAATTACATTTATGCACGAAACAACTGCCTGCATTCCAAAGCTCAGTATATTATATTATGACAATTCAAAGTGGAGAAACAATTAAATAATTAAGTAATTACCAGATAATGCAAGTATTTCCAATATATCACAGTCTCTTTCACCAGTTTGAGAGTTTCACCAGTTTGAGAGTTATTCGGACACATTCACGAGTGCTCTTTCACCCCTCTGTTAATTCCCGCAGTTAGCTAATAATTGACCTCAGAGATAAACTCACTGGCGAGGTATTAACGATACTGTAAACAACACCTGTATCCAAAATGGGCGAAGAAGAGGGACTATGTAGACCTACTTCCTTCATAAACTGTCATGTGTTGCTTTTCATGACAGCCTATTATTTCTTCCATTCCTTCGATTGGGCGGATGTACGTGATGAGCATAGGGCTTTGAGGCAGGAAGAACACCGTTGCATGTATCTAATTGGTTGACAGACCTCTAATCCGCATGTCGCGAAAAGTTCTCAAACTTTTCTCCTGGACAGGCTCAGAATAACTCGCAGTAGAGGACACAGGGGTAGACTGCCCATCTGGCATTTCTGGCAAATGCCAGAAGGGCCAGTCCTTTTTTGCCTAGTGGGAAAAATGCAAAATTAGCATTATCTAGCAGATAATGGGGGCCTTGAGGAAGAAAAACATGGTTGTTGTGGGGTCCTCAAGAGGGAAAAGAATGGGCTAGTGTGTTAGAAATCCCAGAGCCAATTTCTATTCCCAGTCCGCCCCATGTGAGGACATCAGAAACATTCAAATTGTAGTTTGAGGTGAAGCTCACATAAACATTATTTTGTACAGTAGCCAGGTAAGAAGACAGTGAGGTTTTGTGGGAAGGAAGGAGTACATTTTTTGTGATGGATAAAGCAGTCAGGGAGAGATGATTTCTGTCCCTGTGAAAGCTAGGGGGGGAGCAAGTCAGGTATTAATAGGCTGTTATTTTCTGAGTGGTTCTAGGAGGCTGTACTGCCTTCCCCTGGTGCTGCTGGAGAAATGTAAATGCATTTATGCTCCTCAGTCTTCCCACCTGCATACAGATAGAGAATGAAGTCAATAGCGTGATCCACCTTTCGTACAAGTTTACAATAGACAACACAATGCGTATTATGTCTACTTATTTGTGTACTGTGGTATTACATGGCAAGCTGATGGAAATCTCCTGATGGTGCCTATTTAACCTGTCAGTCTATAGGAGTTGAGTGTCACCGATTTCTCCTCTTCATTCATAGTGGACATTTCCTCTGCCAGTCCTAATAGTTAACAAATAGAAGGAATCAGGAAACTCTACAGGAAGCTCCATTATCAATTTAGAGAGAGAGGAGTTTCAGCACCACGAAGAGCAAGACAAAGTTACTATATTGAATAATATCTCCACTCCAATCCTCCTTCACCACATTTCCCTAGCCCTTATCCAACTTTAAGATTACCACTGACATACAGTACCACAGGAGAAAACTTGTATCATACAGTAGCTATGTTGAAAGAGCTGATTTTCAAATTCATGGGCAAAAAAACATATAGATGTAACCCGGACTTAATCTATACTGATTTAGCTATTCAAAAGCAAAATACTACTATTTTTTTTTTTTTTTTACAAAAAACGAATACAAAATATTAAATATTTACGAAATGTACAGGAGCTCTTTGCCTCAGCGACCTCACAGCGCCATGTCAAGATGTGTAGAACGGCATGTGATTAGCTATGGAACTGCAAAGGTTTCTCTCTGCCCACGGCCTTGCGCTACTTCACTGCATGCGTCCCAATGGTAGGCTGCCTCGACCAAATCATCCCCTTCAATGCTGCAGACAGCAGGAGGTGATCCTTAGCTTAACAGTGTCATAACAAATAACCAGTCTTCCGTTAAGGCACCAGTCACAAAGGGAGGTCAAACACAAACCCTTCAAAGCGTCATAATTAGTCTTCGCATATTTGTTTCACTTCGACATACTATAAATGGCTCATTTTGGATGTTTGGTGGCTTCGGGAGGGATATCTGTCTGACAATTACATTGACATGTCTCGTGTAGGAAGTACTCAATTCTGAAGAAGGAGAGGTTGAGCAAGAGGTTGGTTCCAACCCACCCTTATTCCCTGTAAATAGTGCTCTACTTTTGACAAGAGCCATATGGTACCCTGGTCAAAGTAGTGCACTACATAGGGAATAGTTGTTTGTTGTGGTACTGTATACAATGGAGCTGTCCCAGAGGTAAACCTTGCTGCTTTAGCTTTTTCACCACGAACAGAACTGCTCTTCTTCATACAAGCCCAAGCATCTCACATTGTAACAATATCTAAAAGCAGCATACACATGTGTATGTGTTCCACTGGATGTCTCTTTGTAAGTCATAAGAGCAATACTTAAATGTAAATTGAAAGAAATGTGTGTACTTCTTAGAGTGTATCCACTATCCTCTATCTCCCCCACTCCATTGCAGTCTACTCACACAGATAACTTTATTTTGTTTCAATGTCAGCTATATGTTGAAGGTCTTGGATAGCTTGTACTGTATGTTGGGATATGACAAGTGCTGACCTCCATGGTTTTAATGGACTCTTCTGTGGCTCATTTGTAAGAAGAGAGGAGCTCTTTGCTGCCTCTGCTTTGTGCTGGGACAGGTCTCCAGGGCCCTCTTCTTCAGAAACATGGAGGATAACGCATCTTTATGGGCTACATGGCCTCCTTACTGAGCACTATTGACTGGTTGTCAGCTAGCCTTCTAGACAGTGATGCTGGAATTGGTCTCTATTATTGGATTTTCTCCCATCTTTTTCATCTTCTCTCTCTCTCTCTGTCTCTCGCTCTCTCGCTCTGTCTCTCAATTCAATTCTATTCAATTCAAGGGCTTTATTGGCATTTGAAACATATGTTAACATTGCCAAAGCAAGTGAAGTAGATAAGAAACAAAAGTGAAATAAACAATAAAATGAACAGTAAACATTACAAAATAATAATTATTAATTATATAATAATAATAATAATTATTATTATCCAGTGTAGAGATGTGCAAAGAGTTAAAGTACAAAATAAATAAACATAAATATGGGTTGTATTCACAATGGTGTTTGTTCTTCCCTGTTTGCCCTTTTCTTGTTGCAACAGGTCACAAATATTGCTGCTGTGATGGTACACTGTGGTATTTCACCCAGTCCCTCTCTCTCTCTCTCTCTCTCTCTCTCTCTCTCTCTCTCTCTCTCTCTCTCTCTCTCTCTCTCTCTCTCTCTCTCTCTCTCTCTCTCTCTCTCTGTCTGTGTGTACATGAAAAGAAAGCCCTGTAGGGGGCAGCGAAGTACCACACACTATTCATTTGGATGAACATGATAATAAGGAACCTAAAATATCACAAAAGCCAAGCCAGGACAAGGGAGTGGAAATAAATCTTAGGGTGAGGATAAGCTGCAGGTCTTTCGAAGCTGGGTACATTAGCCTTCCACAAGAGATTCTAGATGTGTATGTTGGATGCCATTTCTAATTTCAGTACTTCATCTCTATGATTGCCCAGGAGGGGGTGGAGAAGGCCCTTGCACTCTGGACCTGTCTGTCTTCTGACTGAGACTGTACTGTAAGCTTCACTGGTGTGGCTCTGGCTCCACCAGTGTAGTATAAGACAGTTAGCAAGGCAGGCAGCAGCTGCTTCTGTTCATCCACTACGCCGGGGGACTGGAACACTCAGCTCGCTAACTCCCTCCTAGGACACTGACCTCCTTTGTGATGCTCGATTGAAATTCAGGAGCCTGCCCCTTTACCAGTAACCCAGGTCCAGCACAAGTCTGTAAACAATCAGAGGCATATGGGTGAGGAATGACAATCTCTGAAAACTGAAAGATGGGTTGAGACTGGATGTGATGAGATGGGATCCCTGGCTGTGATCCCACTCTGGGAGTGGGATATGCAAAAAATACATTTACATTTCCTGACACTTGTACAGGTTATCCACTTGTACATGCAGTGAAACAGGACAAATATAAGCACCCCCTATTTGACCTTGACCTTTGACACACACACACACACACACACACACACACACACACACACACACACACACACACACACACACACACACACACACACACACACACACACACACACACACACACACTGCATGGGCATACAGTGAATGGTTTTGCAATTACACTACATTATTACATCCACATCAGTTGGGGTATTTTATCTGTGTCGTTAGGCTGCCCCTGGCCTGCATATTCCATATTTGAAAAAGGGCATGGGGAGTGGGGCTGCCCCAGGCTAATAGAGAGAATGGAGGGACCATCCTGCTGCATCACCTCAGGGGAAACCAAACCAGAGAGATCAGACAGTGGCTGAATCACTACAGTTTAAGATCTGGCAGGCTCAGTGGTGGGACTTGAATGAGAGGAGAGGAGAGGAGACTAATGATTTTAACAGACTAAAATGGGGTTCATATACACAATGGGCCCTGCAGAGAAGAAGCCCTTAGTTACTCAGATTGCTGGACTAAATCAGGATTTCCCAAACTCGGTCCTAGGTCGTCGCCATCGTCCCCAGTGCACATTCTTTGGGGGGAGGGGCAAAGCCGAGTTTGGGCAGTGGTGGGAAAAGTACTCAAAAGTCAAACTTGAGTAAAAGTAAAGATACTTTAATAGAAAATGACTAAAGTAAAAGTGAAAGTCACCCAGCAAAATACTACTTGAGTAAAAGTCTAAAAGTATTTGGTTTAAAATATACTTAAATATCAAAAGTAAATGGAATTGCTAAAATGTACTTAAGAATCTAAAATCAAGTATTAGTAATTTCAAATCCCTTATATTACGCAAACGAGACATCACAATTTTCTTGTTTTTATTTATTTATGTATAGCCAGGGGTACACTACAACACTCTGACGTTCATTTACAAACAAAGCATGTGTTTAGTGAGTCCGCCAGATCAGAGGCAGTAGGGATGACCAGGGATGTTTTCTTGATAAGTGTGTGACTTGGACAATTTTCCTGTCAAAATGTAACAAGTACTTCTTGGGTGTCAGGGAAAATGTATGGAGTAAAAAGTACATTACTTTAGGAATGTAGTGAAGTAAAAGTAAAAGCTGTCGAAAATATAAATAGTAAAGTAAAGTACAGATACCCCAAAAAACTACTTAAGTAGTACTTGAAATTACTTTTACTTAAGTATTTTACACCACTTAGTTTAGGAAACCCTGGACTAAGTAATCCAATACTACTTCTGGAAAACATTATCCCTTTAAAAGTGCTGAGATTTGTGTACCTCAACATAACTGACAATTCTCAGAATACACTACTGTAGATGAAGGCGAAGAGAAACACATATATGTACTCTCTCTCTCTCTCTCTCTCTCTCTCTCTCTCTCACGAACAAACACACACACACACACACACACACACGAGAAACATCGTCACGTTTTCAAATGAGAGGCCAGGCTATGTAATATAGACCCTCAGTGTTGAAAAGTGATAGAAACATTATCTCCCCGCGCCGGTAACCCTACCTCCCTCCCGAAATCCTCCCCTCCTACCTTTTCTATCTCTCGCATGCTTTCACAGTGTCCTCCACTCGCTCACATACAGCTGGGAAGGGGTATAGGTAAAACGGAAAGGTTTGCGTGACAAGCGAAGTGGCTATCTTCATTTGACATTTCTGAACATTACAACCGGACCAGAACGTGAGTGAATGAAGTGCTGCGGCCAGTTTTGATCCGCAACGATGTCCGACTTTATTTTAGCTTTTTTGACCATATTGGGATTATTTCAAATTGCTAAAATGCTGACAACTGCGGGGGCAGATCAAGGTAAAACAAGTTCATGTTGTGCTATTACTGTCGAAACGCCATCTATTAGTATATTTTCGTCATCATCATCATCATCATCATCATCACCTCACAATCATAGATTTCCAAAATTATTTTATGACCTTGTCCTTGGCTTTTTGTCATTTCGGCCTATGTGTTGTGTTCTTTGTAACAAATCCAGCCTTGTAACAAATCCCCGAATGACAAATCTCGGAATTACTGTGTGTGATGTCCACTGTCACGAATAATGCGAATTCTGATGGAAGTTTTTGTATGCTATTATTATAGAGAACATGCATGATGCAGGAGATGAACGGAAGTCTGTTCTATTCATCCAGTGATTTAACCCAAATAAGATGATTCTTTTATATTGTATAACTGAGCATTAGGTAGGCTACCACTTTCCATGTGTTGTTTTAACTTTATAACCCACCCACATGAACCATTTTTTTGCAAAGCCTTAACAATACGGGCGTGTTGAAATATATTTATAACAGATGATTCACCATTGATTGCTAATGTTTAGGGCTATATGCAGTTGAAAATGTGTCAATGAAAAAAAGAATCACGCAAAGAAACTCCATACAATGGTACCAAATACTCAAATACAGTAGTAGGCTGTATACCTGCTCAACATCAGTATATCCACTAAGATACTGGCTGCTGGTTAATGAAACCCATCCGGTCAGCTTGTTCATTACATGCTCACCTGTTTAGCCTGCCGGACCAATATCAACTTCTGAAATATGTGCTAGGCTATTGCTAGAGGAAGACCTTACGCCCAACACTAGATCGACCATAAATGACCAATATCATTTCAGTTTATCCACATTCTACTTTTTTTATAGAGGTAATCCAATATTGACAACTCCATTGCTGCCTGAGCAAATATGAATTGTGTCTTAATGATATAAGATATGGAGTAATTATACTGAGACAGAAATAGATCTGTTCGTTCCATACCTGTTTTCAGTGGCTGGCAGAGGTGACACCACAAGTTAAAGAAAATGGTATGGCAAAATGATTTTTTTTTTTCTGGGGCATGGAGTTTTTCCTGGTCTCATGACTTGGTCAGGTAAAACTCTGTGTACTATTCGTAGGCTATGATAAAATGTTATTGCCATAGATCGCTTCCCTTATCATCTGTGCTATGACTACAGGGTTGGGTTTTTTCTTGTCGGGTCATGTGATTTGGAAACACTCCTGTCCCTAGGTGGATCAAACCCTTTCAAACGACCACAAGCCTTGTTATAACGACCACAAGCCTTGTTATTTTTCATTCCGGATCTGATTTCAAAAGAGCCAGAGACAACAATTGCATTGGACAACAAACACCAGTGACAACAAATCTCACAACAAAATATGGAAAAAGTCAAGGGGTGTGAATACTTTCTGAAGGCACTACATTCTGTAGTTTACTATAGCAGGGCTGTGTTATGCTAAACATGTCTTTAAATATTAATTTCACTCTATACACACACACACAATGTTAATCAGTAGACATTGAAAAATAAATATTTGAAATAAAAAATATTGTCATTTTATGTCATAAAACCTTTTATTTGTTCATCTGATTACAAAGCTCTTCGACAATTATTAATTATGTAAGCTTTATACAAGGCATGGTTACATGTAACACTACACAGTCGTGGCCAAAAGGTTTGAGAATGACGCAAAAATGACACATTTCCACAAAGTTTGCTGCTTCAGTGTCTTTCGATATTTTTGTCAGATGTTACTATGTAATGATGAAGTATAATTACAAGCATTTCATACGTGTCAAAGGCTTTTATTGACAATTACATGAAGTTGATGCAAAATAGTCAATATTTGCAGTGTTGACCCTTCTTTTTCAAGACCTCTGCAATCTGCCCTGGCATGCTGTCAATTAACTTCTGGGCCACATCCTGACTGATGGCAGCCCATTCTTGCATAATCAATGCTTGGAGTTTGTCAGAATTTGTGGGTTTTTGTTTGTCCACCCGACTCTTGAGGATTGACCACAAGTTCTCAATGGGATTAAATCTGGGGAGTTTCCTGGCCATGGACCCAAAATATCGATGTTTTGTTCCCCGAGCCACATAGTTATCACTTTTGCCTTATGGCAAGGTGCTCCATCATGCTGGAAAAGGCATTGTTCGTCACCAAACGGTTCCTGGATGGTTGGGAGAAGTTGCTCTTGGAGGATGTGTTGGTACCATTCTTTATTCATGGCTGTGTTCTTGGGCAAAATTGTGAGTGAGCACACTCCCTTGGCTGAGAAGCAACCACACATATGAATGGTCTCAGGATGCTTTACTGTTGGCATGACACAGGACTGATGGTAGCGCTCACCTTGTCTTCTCCGGGGAGAGGCTTTTTTTCCAGATTCCCCCAAAAAACGGAAAGCGGATTAATCAGAGAAAATGACTTTACCCCAGTCCTCAGCAGTCCAATCCCTGTACCTTTTGCAGAATATCAGTCTGTCCATGATGTTTTTTCCTGGAGAGAAGTGGCTTCTTTGCTGCCCTTCTTGACACCAGGCCATCCTCCAAAAGTCTTTGCCTCACTGTGCGTGCAGATGCACTCACACCTGCCTGCTGCCATTCCTGAGCAAGCTCTGTACTGGTGGTGCCCCGATCCCGCAGCTGAAGCAACTTTAGGAGACCGTCCTGGCGCTTGCTGGACTTTCTTGGGCGCCCTGAAGCCTTCTTCACAACATTTGAACCGCTCTCCTTGAAATTCCTGATGATCTGATAAATGGTTGATTTAACTGCAATCTTACTGGGAGCAATATCCTTGCCTGTGAAGCCCTTTTTGTGCAAAGCAATGATGACGGCATGTGTTTCTTTGCAGGTAACCATGGTTGACAGAGGAAGAACAATGATTCCAAATACCACCCTCCTTTTGAAGCTTCCAGTCTGTTATTCGGACTCAATCAGCATGACAGAGTGATCTCCAGCCTTGTCTTCATCAACACTCACACCTGTGTTAACGAGAAAATCACTGACATAATGTCAGCTGGTCCTTTAGTGGCAGGGCTGAAATGCAGTGGAAATATTTTAGGGGGATTCAGTTCATTTGCATGGCAAATATGGACTTTGCAATTCATCTGATCACTCTTCATAACATTCTGGAGTATTTGCAAATTGCTATCATACAAACTGATGCAGCAGACTTTGTGAAAATGTATATTTGTGTCATTCTCAAAACTTTTGGCCACGACTATACACTTTTTAACAAGGCAGGGAGGGTTACATTGAACACAATTCTTTATGTGTAAGTCATAAAACAAATATGCTTGTGTTGTTGCCTTGGTCTCTATCTGGCCCACCAGAGATTGGTTCCCTGGTGCTCACTGTAGGAACAAGGGAATCAGCTACTTTCAACATTTTCATTGAAAACAATACCCGCCATTTCTATAGCACTCTATTCTAACCAAACCTGCATTACTAGTTCATAACAGTAGGTGTCACTATGCACTAGCTATTTGAAAAGACCGATGGCATGATGGCTGCTTGTCTCTGTATTTGTGAATGTTATGGTGGTGTTTGAAACCATCAATTCTATATTTCTGCATTTGCCATCCATCTGTTAAGGTTGGATAAATGTGTTCATAATGTCTGTGTAGACTGCTCTGTGGCAGAATTTGTAGGTTTTGTACTTTGAACAAAAACATTTGTTTGTATTTACCAGCAGTGGAAATAAAATAATATGCCAAAGAACAATACTGGTTAGCTGCTGGCTGCATGATTGCATAAAACTAGCTAGCTAATGTTAGCTACCTAGCTATTTAGCTAGCCTACTCTAAAAACATTAGTAGTTTTGTTAGCTAGCTATAGATTGGATCATTCTAGATCGTTTTAGAGGACAACTCAACTGCTTTTTTTAAACTGCTTTTATTAACACATACCTTGTTTTTCATGAAAATGTGTGTTCACTCTATCATGCGGCAGGAAACCAGGCAGACAGGAGAGGAGATTTTCCACTAGATAACACATTCACAAAGTCAGATTCCACAAATCAGAGAGGAGTGTGAGCAAAGAAAGAAACCAAGTCAAATTAAATCAAATTTTATTGGTCACATCCACATATTTAGCGGATGTTATTGCAGGTGTAGAGAAACACTTGTGTTCCGAGCTCCAGTAGTGCAGTAATATTTAATAATGCACAACAATACACACAGATCTAAAAGTGGAATTAAGAAATATAAAAATAATAGGATGAGCAATGTCGGAGTCCTGAGTATAAATATATACGTATACACTACCAGTCAAAAGATTGGACACACCTTCTTCATTCAAGGGTCTTTCTTTATTTTTTACATTGTAGAATAATAGTGAAGACATCAAAACTATGAAATAACACATATGGAATCATATAGTAACCAAAAAAAGTGTTCAACAAATCAAAATATATTTTAGATTTTAGATTCTTCAAAGTAGCCACCCTTGCCTTGATGACAGCTTTAAAACACTCTTGGCATTCTCTCAACCAGCTTCACGAGGAATGCTTTTCCAACAGTCTTGAATGAGTTCCCACATATGCTGAGCACTTATTGGCTGCTTTTCCTTCACTCTGTGGTCCAACTCATCCTCAACCATCTCAATTGGGTTGAGGTCGGTTGATTGTGGAGGCCAGGTCATCTGATGCAGCACTCCATCACTCTCCTTCTTGGTCAAATAGCCCTTACACAGCCTGGAGGTGTGTTTTGGGTCATTGTCCTGTTAAAAAACAAATGATAGTCACACTAAGCGCAAACCAGATGGGATGGCGTATTGCTGCATGATGCTGTGGTAGCCATGCTGGTTAAGTGTGCCTTGAATTCTAAATAAATCACTGACAGTGTCACCAGCAAAGCACCCCCACACCATCATACCTCCGGAGATCATCCGTTCACCTACTCTGTGTCTTACAAAGACACTGCGGTTGGAACCAAAAATCTCAAATTTGGATTCATCAGACCAAAGAATAGATTTCCACCAGTCTAATGTCCATTGCTCGTGTTTCTTGGCCCAAGCAAGTCTCTTCTTATTATTGGTGTCCTTTAGCAGCAATTCAACCCATTAAGGCCTGATTCCCACAGTCTCCTCTGAACAGTTGTTGTTGACATGTGTCTGTTACTTGAACTCTGTGAAGCATTTCTTTGGGCTGCAATCTGATGTGCAGTTAACTTATGAATTTATCTTCTGCAGCAGATGTAACTCTGGGTCTTCCTTTCCTGTGGCGGTCCTCATGAGAGCCAGTTTCATCATAGTGCTTGATGGTTTTTGCCGTTGCATTTGAAGAAACTTAAAAAGTTCTTGACATTTTCCATATTGACTGACCTTCATGTCTTAAAGTCATGCTGGACTGTCGTTTCCCTTTGCTTATTTGAGCTGTTCTTGCCATAATAAGGTCTTTTACCAAATAGGGCTATCTTCTGTATACCACCCCTACCTTGTCACAGCACAACCGATTCGCTCAAACGCATTAAGAAGGAAAGACATTCCACAAATGACCTTTTAACAAGACACACCTGTTAACTTAAATGCATTCCAGGTGACTAACCTCATGAAGCTGCTTGAGAGAATGCCAAAAGTGTGCAAAGCTGTCATCAAGGCAACGGTTGGCTCTTTGAAGAATCAAAAATAAATGAAATATATTTTGATTTGTTTAACACTCTTGTGGTTCCTACATGATGCCATATGTGTTATTTCATAGTTCTGATGTCGTCACTATTATTCTACAATGTACAAAATAGTAATAATAAAGAAAAACCCCGGAATGAGTAGGAGTGTTCACACTTTTTACTGGTTTTGTATGTGATGGGATGTACAGACAATATAGACATCATGGACAGTATGTGGATAGATTATTTTGCATATCTATAGAATACGCAGGATAGAATTATGTAAATATACAGCAATAGTTGAATAAGATGGCATTGACTAGAATACAGTATATACTGTACATATGATATGAATAAAACAGTGCAGAGTGCAGAGAGTCAGTGCTATCAGGATACTTGGGATGTCCCAACACTGACTTTACCCCATGGAAGTTGACATTTAAAATGGTTAAGGTAAGGGTTAAGGTTAGGGTTCGGGTTTAGAGTAGAGATGTCCCAAGGAACCCGGATAGCACTAACCGAATGCCGAGTCAAACAACGAGGTGCTGGTGGAACCAAACTAGTCGTTGAGAGGCGTGGTCGATAAGGCTCTGTGGGCTGTAGCTAGGAAACCACTGTGAATGATAAGTGAATCCACCTGTCGCAGTGAGCGTGGGGGTTACCGTGTGAATTCCCAGTAACAGGGTTGTATTCACTAGACAAAACAGAGGCAAACAGGCTAAAGTTGGGGGAGGTACTATGTCAACTTGGCCAATAAGAAACGCCTGCCTTCATTTCCATTGCATTTTTTCCCCCATGACATAAACTAATGAATATGTCTGGTAAACGTGTTTGGTGATTGAAAAGAACTGGGGCAAATGCTGTCTCGTCACAAGTTTTCTGGCAGCCCTGGTGGCTGTGGTACATTACCTAATTCACTGAGCAGTTACGGTGCATTTTGAGCCTCCACATTTTCAAGTGTGTAATAGCAAGTACCTCATGCCACACATTGGCAGCACTATCTATGCATCTCCTTCATGGTTAAGTGGAAGGAAGCTTTTTGTGCTTATCATCCCGACAGACTAGTTGGCCCAATCCAATGTAGCTGAACCAATGGAATGTCACAGCTCAGAATCTTGCAAATAGCACCCTATTCCCTACATGAGTGCACTACTTTTGACCAGGGCCCATGTATGGAATAGGGTGACATTTGGGACAAAAGCACAGCAATAACTTTTCTTCCAAGGACTCAGATATGAATTGAGGCACCGTATCCTCCAGAGAAATAGCACTGGAGACTCTAGCCTATTAAATATTACCGTACCTCCTCTCTCCCCGATGAGGGTCGAAGCAAAGCCTGGCTATAGGCCTGTGTGTGTCTAAACTAGGAGGAATTCAAGGATCTCTCCTCTACAAAGGTTAAATGGTTAAATTACAATTATTTTTCTGATATGCTGAGAGGTGACACTTTAAAATGAATTGCAGAATGAATGTTTGTCTTGGAGGTCAGTTCCTGAATATTTGAATGTAAGGGGGTATAGGACAATTGAACATTTGGCAAAGTGTGTAAAGTAACCAAGATAACTACATATAGTATATTATATATTAGTATATTAGTATATTAATATATATTAGTATATTAGTATACTAATTAATATGTTAGTAATATTCTCTTACTTCTAAAAAACAAGTTATTTATATTATACCATTACTGCTACACGTTTAACCCTCTGGAGTCATTTTGACCCCAATAACAAACTTTTGGAAAAAGCAACAATCATCACAAAGTATCAACTTATTTCTTATCAAAACATCGTTACACATGTAATTAATGTTATCTGAAATAAAAAATGACCAAAACATACTGTTATTTTAGCAAAATTACATTTAATTAGCATTTTTTTTAGAAAATGTGCAGCTGTTTTCCAATGTAGAATATACAATAGTACAAAAAAAACATGTTTACCATCATTTGATTAAATTATCATTTCGTTTTCAGAATTTTGAAGTAAATATTTATTTTGTTGTATTTATGTGGTATCAACGACTGCCATTTAAAGTGGCAGTTGACCAACATTTAAAATAAACATAATTTTACTGACAAAAAGTGATTCAATTTAGTTAAAAAGTGGTCCTGGGAGACATTGACCAAAAATATGGCTTCGTTTTTTAAGTTTAACTTACCCCACAGTCAGCATTAGCATTGCTGTTATTGAAGAAATGGTGGTACAGCCTATGACAGGGTGTTTCAAAAAGCATACCCAAATCCTGAAATTCACTTCAAACCAAATGGTATAGCTTATCATATCATAGTAAGTTACACATAGAATATTGGAGGATATTACCGGAATTCTGGTATTTATAGAACGTTTTCAGTATAATCTTTTTGTTTTCTGATAATACACACCAACACAGCATTAATGCTGCTTTTCAACTGTAACACCAGTGTGACACTAGTGTATACACCAGTATGTTAAACTAGGTAAATTGTTGTTTCCATAGCTAGGGCTGACAGTAAGGACTTGTGAAGGGCAGAATCAACAACCTCTGCATAATCAAAACAGTTGCTTTGTGAGAAAGTGTTAAAGGTTACAGTTGGCCATTGTTATGTAAATGCAGGCTGAAAAGTACCAGTGGCCTGGCTTTGGTCCCAGGTAAGAGCAGGACTGCCGGAGCCATGGCCCACACTTCTAGAGAAAAAGGTTCTGGATAGAACCAAAAATGGTTCTATGTTTGCCTCATATATGGCACCCCTTATCGTTCTATATAAAACAGAAATTGTTTCCATATAGAACCCTATACAAAGAACCCTATATGGAACACAAAGGTTCTATATGGAACCAGTTTTGGTTCAGTGAAGAAGAAACCCTGGAGTTCTGATCAAAAAAAAACACAAAAAGGTTAGGGGTGACATATATGAAGAAAGCAATAGAACCCTTTTCTTATTATTTATTTAAGAGTGCAGTGAGACACGGGTGCTGGCCAGCATGAATGGAAACAGAAACCTTTTTGCCTTTTGGGTAAAACACTGGCGTAAAACCTGTGTGAAAATGCACCCCCTATGTGCATATTCATGGGTAGTTGGTTTCTGTATTACAGTTTTACCAAGTATGCATGCTACTGGCATAGCTCTATGAGCTGCATTGACTGCAACTAAGCATATATCTAAGGTCATTTAGATTTTTGCACATGGTCAGTCATTCAATCAATAAATAAAATGTATTTATGAAGCCCTTTTTACATCAGCAGATGTCACAAAGTGCTATACAGAAACCAAGCCTGTAACCCCAAACAGCAAGCAATGCACATGTGGAAGGGAGCATGGTGGTTAGGAAAAACTCCTTAGAAAGGCAGGAACTTAGGAAGAAACCTAGAGAGGAACCAGACTCTGAGGGGTGGCCAGTCCTCTTCTGGCTGTGCCGGGTGGATGGTACTTGTTCTTCAAGATGTTCCAACGTTCATAGATGCTTCACTCAGTCTGGAGATCTGGTTATACAGTTATATTCATAGGTGAGTACATTAAGGTTCTCCATCTCTGAAGGTGATCTGTCTTATCTGGTCAAAATCATTGATACAGGTCCCCCTCCATCCTCTGATGACATAATCCGTCTTTTGGATGGGACGTTATGACGTTACTCTTTCCATGGCTCTCATGGAAAGAATAGGCTTGTTAACGGCAGGTAGCCTAGTGGTTAGAGTGTTGGACTAATAACCAAAAGGTTGCAAAATCAAATCCCGAGCTGACAAGGTAAAAATCTGACGTTCTGCCCCTGAACAAGTCAGTTAACCCACTAGGCCGTCATTGAAAATAAGAATTTGTTCTTAACTGACCTGCCTAGTTAAATAAAGATTAAAAAAATAAATAAATAAAAAACCCCGGTGTCCTGGCTAAATTCCCAATCTGGCCCTCACACCATCATGGAAAACCTAGTAATCATCCCCTGCTTCCAATTGGCTCATTCAAATAAAGGTTCTACTTATAAAATTACTATAGGCAGAATTGGGTGTTTTTGGCTGGGGTCTAAATAACCCTAAAGGACTTGAATAAAAAAAAAATGATACGGGAACACTAAGGAATGATTGAGATTTTTTTAGAACAAGTTGATTGACCAAATCACGATTATGTGGAACAATTGAATAAACCACCTTTGGGCTATGATCACAAATATGCCTCTGGGGTCAAAAAGATCTTAGACGGTAGCTTGAGGGTTAAATACTTGTTTGATGCAATTGTAGGACAGTACAATACTGTTATTGTGTGACCTTATGATGCTATGACTTTGTGGTGCGATAACCTTGTGGTGCGATAACCTTATCGTGTTATGACCTTATGGTGCTATGTTTATGACTTTATGACTTTATGACCTGATGACCTATTCTCAAACAGTACTTCAGACTTTACACTGTCTAGACTCCCCTAGCAGGTGTCGTCGTCGATCTGACTTTGGTTAATATTTACCACAAAAAAAAAAAATGTTTTCAAAAAGTAATCACAGTTATCGAAGGGTAAAAGAGGGTAATGTCGTGTTTCAGCCCATTTCTAATTATTCTCCAAGTGGGTCGCTCTGTTCCCCCGTCAGACTGTAATAAATCATCACTGCATCACAATAACATTCTCGTGCTTAATAGCGACATCCTGTGTGTGTGTGTGTGTGTGTGTGTGTGTGTGTGTGTGTGTGTGTGTGTGTGTGTGTGTGTGTGTGTGTGTGTGTGTGTGTGTGTGTGTGTCTGCGTGTGCGTGTTCGTGTGCGTGTGTGTATGTGTGTGTGCGCGTGTGTGTGCGCGTGTGTGTGTGTGTGTGTGTGTGTGTGTGTGTGTGTGTGTGTGTGTGTGTGTGCGTGCATGTGGGTGTGTGTTGTTCTGGATTTCATGTATGTTTGTGGGCCATCTACACTGAAGAAACACAACATATAATTCCTTAGAATCGTACCTCTTCATATGAAAAGTCATTCCTGACAGACCCCTTAAAAGTCTGTACTCTGCTTCTGCATGGGCACACATCCTCCTGAGTGCCCGGGGTGAAATAGAAGGAAAAAGAAGAGAGTGAGAGAGAGGGATATAGACACAGAGAGAGAGAGAGAATGCGAGAGAGAGAGAGGGAGAGAGAGCGAGCAGTAAGCTTGGGTTGCATCAGGTTGCAATGAATTAAGCCCACTTCTGTCTCAAAGAGGCTGTTAGCCTTTTGTAACACTATAATGCACATTTGCTCTGCAATGCACCATCCCTGAATCCACAGTTAGAAAAGGGGATATAGAGCATATTCCATTTGTCCTTTGTTTGAAAATGGATAGCAACCATCTCACTAGGAGAAGTTGATCCTGTATCCTCCTTGTCCTTGCAATGGTAATTAGCCTACTTAAATGTGTATGAGATAATGGACTCTGAAATCTTAGATATTCACAACAGCACCCAGATCAGTATTCCTATTAATGTCATCAATCACCAAGATTCTTCTTAATTTGCTGCTAAGTGGTCTTTATCATTAGTGCCTCTCGGTTTCTCCTTCGCTGCATTAATAAAATACAATTCATTTTCCACGACTTGACCTTATGACACCAGCTTCAAGGTGCAGAGTGCCGAGCACCGCCACCCAAATAAGCAGGGAGAACTTACTGCTCAAATGATGTCCATGCAGATTACGTCAAATGATTGAAACTGGAATTGAATATGGATCAGTTCGAAAGCAAAGAGAAAGGTTGCGCTTTAATGCCTTTGTGATTTTCTAGATTTCTAGTTCAATTTCAGGTTTCATTGAGACATTTAAATGTGTTTTGAACATATTCATAGACACCTTTTTGCTTAACAGTAAAGAGCACTTCACATTTACAGCCTTATTCCCAAGTTTGTTAATCCACGATTTGATCGAAAACCATATGTTTGTCCTATTGATGCTATTTTTGTCTGTAATCTGTAATCTGCTTTGATCAGTCCTGTATATTGGTACATTTTTACTGTAAAGTCAGTTAAAATCAAACTTTATTGGTCGCATGCGCCAAATACAACAGGTGTAGACTTTACAGTGAAATGCTTACTTTACCAGCCCATTCCCATCAATGCAGAGTTAAAAAGTAAGACAAATATTTGCTAAATAAAAAAGGAAAGAGTAACACAACAAAAACAATAACAAGGCTCTATACGTACAAGGAGTACCAGTACCGAGTTAATGTGCAGGGGTACGAGGAAGTTGAGGTAATACAGTATGCACATGTGGGTAGTTGTAAAAGTGACTAGGCCATCAGGATAGATAATAAAACAGTGTGTGTGTGTGTGTGTGTGTGTGTGTGTGTGTGTGTGTGTGTGTGTGTGTGTGTGTGTGTGTGTGTGTGTTTGTGTGTGTGTGTGTCAGTGTAGTATGTATGGGTAGAGTCTAGTGAGTGTGCATAAAGCCAGTGCAAGGGAGTCAGTGCAAAACAATTAAGATAAATAAATAATGAAGGGTGTCCATGCATATAAATTGTGTCGGGGTGCCATTTGATGAACTGTTTAGCAGTCTTACGGCTTGGGGGTAGATGCCGTGCCTTTTGGTCCCAGACTTGGCACTCCAGTACTGCTTACCGTGCGGTAGCAGATAGACAATCTATGACTGGAGTCTTTTTAGGGCCTTCCTCTGAAAGCGTGTGGTATAGAGGTCCTGGATGGCAGGGAGTTCGGCCCCAGTGATGTACTGGGCCATACACACTACCCTCTGTAGCGCCTTGTGTTCGGTTGCCGAGCAGCTGCCATACCAAGTGGTGATGCAGCCAATCAAGATGCTCTCAATGGTGCAGCTGTAGACCGTTTTCGAGGATCTGAGGGCCCATGCCAAATATTTTCAGCCATCTGAGGGGGAAGAGGCATTGTCATGCCCTCGTCACGACAGTGTTGGTGTGTTTGGACCATGATAGGTCCTTAGTGATGTGGACACTAAGGAACTTCAAGCTCTCGACACACTCCACTACAAAATGGCAAAATGGTTGAGTGGCTAATCTGTTTGATTGTTTAAACATAAACTCATCATCAATTTCCTTTTGTCTGTACCAGCCATCTACTGCATCTACTCTGTTTTATATCAATAATTTAGTACTTCGATACAGTGGTATTTCTTCATGTTTTTCAAATGACTGAGTTGACCTTTCACAGTTAACTGGTCAAGCAATACATCCAATTGATATTATCAAAAACAAACAGCGTGTTTTATTAAGTGGAGAACCACATTTTCTGCATGGAAGCTGTGTGGCTGTTTGTTTGTGACTAAAACACAGTTAGTGCACAGTTGGGAGCTGCATGACAAATAGACACAGGCCTCATGAAGCATGACAGTCACAAAAGTCAATGATTTAGTTTGAAGATTTTGCACTGTCTGTATTACAATCTCATTTCACAACTCAATACTCCGCAGAGATTAGATTTGTATCTTCGCCTTGCTGCGTAATGTCACCTCTAGTGACATAATATGTCAGATTGGTTGACACTTAACTTCAGTGATTAAATGTTGCTATTTCCACATATTCTAATGAGACCATATGGTTTCATTGCATTTTCCAGTTTGTATGTGTTCTATTTTGTGGTGAGGTAGTGTGTGATGGCAGCACATGGCTCGTATAGACAGTTAGACAACGCCAATGGCAAACAAACAAGCGGAAAGATGTGGCGCCAATATGCTGGAATGGTTGTCTGTCTCTTCATCTCAGCCACCTGTGAGCTTTGTGGGCATGTCATTTTACAGACTGAGGCTGGTCATTAGCCATCTGACTATGCTGGCTCATGCCTGCAGGCAGTGAGAGTGTGTGTGTGTGTGTGTGTGTGTGTGTGTGTGTGTGTGTGTGTGTGTGTGTGTGTGTGTGTGTGTGTGTGTGTGTGTGTGTGTGTGTGTGTGTGTGTGTGTGTGTGTGTGTGTGTGTGTGTGTGTGTGTGTGTGTGTGTGTGTGTGTGTGTGTGTGTGTGTGTGTGTGTGTGTGTGTGTACGTGTGGTCCCCAATCCTCCCATTGAACAGACAGCTCCAAAGTGTCCAAAGTACTGAAGAATTCACTAATGGCCCTGTCCTCATATTGTATCGCCATCTGCTCCCAGAAAGCCTTCAGAGTAAACATCACATCATCACTCAGTGTGAAACAAAGAAATTGTTGCTCTGTTTAGCATTCAATTCCGCTCCGCATCACCATATGACGTTTGACGTTTGGCTGTTCAGTGTCCAGAAGTTTTTTTTTCGAGAGAGAAAGCTTGTATGTATAGAGAAGTTTTGAATGAGAAGTTAAGTGGTTTCCGTTTGGTTATGAAACATTGTGTTTTGGTTGTAAGGACTACCACGAATGTTCACGTTCTTACGAGGGAACGTTTTTTGTAACAAAGCTATTTGGTTTATTAATCAAACATCACAACTATTTTGTCTGGCAGACCTGACAGCCAACACTTTATTCAAAGAAATAAGACAAACCTTTCCTTTGATTTAATTTCACTATTGACTTACCCCAGCTAGCCTTAAACTCAAAATGTAACTGTCAGAACAGAACAGGGCTGTTAGTGATCTGTGAATTTGTACAGTATTTACATATTAAATAGAATACATGTTGGGCACACCACAAGGAATTGGCATTGTTTAGTCAGGGGAAATGTGAGCACTGATCAGCAAGCTTCGTCCTTTGTTGATGAAAAGAGGTTTAGGGAGGAGGTGTAAGGAGAAGATGAAGGCAGGAGCAATAGGGGTGGCCTCGTGACACAGATGTCTGCAGTGGTGCATATCTAAGCATGGTTCCTAAAGGGCCTTTACCCCGGTTGCAACAAATGTCTAATTTCCTGGATTGTCAAGCTGTGATGCATTAAAACTGGCAGTGAATAGGGCAGACAAACCTATCTCATCACAATAGGATATTATGCATATCCCCTCTGACGTCATTAACTTAAATACCAATACATGCATACATGGCATGACTGCCAAGTGCCAACTCAGTGCGTTTGCATTCTGACACACTATTTACCATACTTTGTTTAGTCTGCATAATCATTTAGCCTTCTTATTTACCCTTAATGGCAGTGTCAGACAGAGTTAGTTACATGTTTTAGGATCCACTATTTGTACATTTCATGGACAGGCTGTTTTCTAGATAGACTATAGATCAACTGACCTGTCTGCAGAGAGGGAAGGTTCGATAATTTCATCTAATTCAATCTAATGAGTATGTTAAAATAATGTGTTGTTTCAGGACGGTTTGATTAATGCAGTGTAATTTAAACCTGCGTCCCTCCATCACCTCTGGTGGTAATTAGCCTCTAGATTAGGTAGGGGGGGGAATGTGGAGGGCGGAGGTAAAGAGAGAGAGGAGTGAGGGGTAGAGGGTGGGAGAGAAGGATAAAAAGAGAGGGAGTCAGAGCACGACAGACAGAGAGAAAGACAGCCTGCCTGGGGTATAGAGACAGCATGTGAAATTGAATGGCACCGGGCGGGCTAGCTGAACAGAACAGGATCACGGTGACTAGCCAAATGTGTCATCAGGAAGGGAAGATTGATCTCTCAAAGTGTAACTGCTAAATGAGCCGCAATGGGCTGCAAACTATTGGTAATAGATCCCTTTACGTTCTTGACATTGGATGGAGGGCACGAGGAATGACGGGAGAAGAAGATCAATGTGACAAGTGATGAAACAGATGAATAGGGAATGGATCGAAGCACAGTAAACATACCTTCTCTTCGCTAATGATAATTTTAAACAATAGAAGCGATGAGGACATATGCATTGTAACCATTGTCTCTAGATTCATTCTCCCATTAATCCAATTACTCTGCTCAAGATTTCTCTGCTCAAGACTGTCTTAGACAGTGGAGCTTTTAAATTTGTATGGAGATTGTGTGGGGCCAAAATCCAGCTTAAAAGACTGTCATTACAGCTACTTGTTCCTGTGTTTGGGAAACCAGTCAAAGGTATAATTTCCATACTAATGTCACCACCATTGTTGTTGTTTTTGTTGCTGAGCTGAGGAGCGTTGCGCAGCATGATAAAACATTTTTTTGCAGTACAATGACATGTTCATTGTTTGCAGTCACTTCTTTGTTGTTGTAATATCGCATACGGACGTGGCAGTTTCAGCATTAAGGATTCCAGCTTTAAGTGTTGCACAATATCTGTATTCATGCACCATTAAATGAATTAGCAGTTTTCACTTTTTAATCATGCAATCGTTTCTCCTTATTGCATAATTGATCCAGCCAATGCGACGGGTGCCAAGCAACAAACAAGTTGCTTTCAAAATATTGTACATTATGCAATGTCTTCCTGTTTAGAGGATATTGAATTTAAAGTAACTTCATGATTACATTGTTTTTTTGTATATAACGCTCTATATCCATTTTCAAAAGCGTTTTTAAATGAGCTTTTATTTTAAAAAAACTTTAAAGAACTTATGAAAGAGATAGGTGTGTTTTTTCAATCATGGCACCAGGTAATTTAAATGTAAAATGTAAATGTTTTACATACTGATCTCGCATTACAAAAAAGGTGCTATCTAGAACCTGAAAGGGTTTGTCGTGGAAATTCTACACATGGACAAGTTAATCTTAAATGAATCATGGTTTATTATCAGCACTCTAGAGAGGTACCAACCAAGTACAAGTACATGTCGATCAGGAGCTCTACCCGGGGCAGTCCTGTTAGTTCTCTTATATATAGACAAATTATATTTGCAGGATTTAGCTTATTCATCATTCATAATTAATTCATCATTAAAGTTTGCTTCCCTCATGTGACCGACCAATACTGGGTCATGCATGTGACAGACCAATACCTCACAAGGCTTCTTCTCTAAGCTGAGACCTTGAAACTGAGATATCCCTTTCTCAAAACAAGGTTTTGGGCATACTGCCAAATTGCAGATACTGATAGTGAGGATTTGTTCAATCAGTTACTTGCATGAACACAGAAATCGGTTATTAGAAAAGCACATGAATAGAATATAGAAATCGGTTATTAGAAAAGCACAAACTTAAACATTTCCATCACAGGTTCTTTGGCTGTCCCCATAGGAGGACCCTTTGAAGAACCCTTGATTCCAGGTAGAACTTTTTGGGGTTCCATGTAGAACCCTTTTGACAGAGGGTTCTACATGGAACCCAAAAGGGTTCTCCTATGCAAATGCTATATATTGTATCCATCCAGCTAACTTGACACAACTTTGAGAGGCATTGAAATCAACATGGGCTAGCATCTCTGTAGAATGCTTTCAGCACATTTTAGTCCATGCCCCGACGAAATGTCTACAATGTTCTACATGGAACCCAAAAAACATTTACATTTAACATTTTAGTTGTTTAGCAGATGCTCTTATCCAGAGTGGCTTACAGTTAATGCATTCATCTTAAGATAGCTAGTTGAGAAGCATCGCAGTGCTAGAGGCTGTGTCACAACCGGCCGTGATCGGGAGTCCCATAGGGCAACACCCAATTGGCCCAGCGTCGTCAGGGTTATCGCACTCTAGCGACTCCTTGTGGCGGGCCGGACACTTGCACCTTGGTCATCAGTAAAACTGTGTTTCCTCCGACACATTGGTGCGGCTGGCTTCCGGTCGTTAAGACGCGTGGTTTGGCGGGTCATGTGTCGGAGGATGCATGACTCGATCTTCGCCTCTCCCGAGACCATTGGGAAGTTGCAGCGATAAGACAAGATCGAAATTGGGGAGAAAAAGGGTGTTAAATAAATAATAGATAGCTAGTTGAGACAACCTCATTATCACAGTCAAATATACAGTGTATGAACATTCTATTACAGCTAAACAATTGATATACATTTGAATACACCTAAAATCTATGAATAAAAAAATCGGAGAACAGTTATATTTTACACACACATGAAGGTACCAGTAAGCAATCATTTCTGGGGAAAAAACACAAATGTGAAAAATTGGTGGTGTCACATTGGTATAAAGGGATCGGAAGACAGGCGCGGGAAGGCATAATAAGGGTTTTTATTGACCCAAATTACAGTGTGCCATGTAAAGTCACGGGGACAAAGACCAGGCAAACACGTATACAAAACACAGGGTTGAAACCCAAACAAAAGAGCGAGGAGTATCTCGAATAAATACACCGAGGCGAGACCCATAACATACACGCATACAATGATTCCACACGGGACGAAACCCATCGTCATTTGCACAATACAAGTGGCACGAAAGCCAAAACAACACAGCACAGGTACTCACACAACCAACGGACATTGTAACAATAATCCTACAGGACAATGGTGAACAAAGGGCACACTTATACAATTACTAAGAGGGGGGGGGGGGCAGTGTGTGTGTGGTCTGGCTGAAGAAAGATTTGATTAATGTTTACGCTTTTAAAGGATTGAACATCCTATGACTCTCAGGGTTACGAATGATGATTCTAAACCTTCGGTCACACTTTGCCCATTGGTGTTTATCATTCCTTAGAAAACCACTGCATATACAAAAGTATATTTTTGTGTTTAAGCGACTCTGGAACCAGTGCCATGAAAAAGTATTTGTCCGCTTTCTGATTTTCTCAATCCCAATTGAGATGTCGTGGCAAGACTTGGAACTAGCAGTTCATGCTTTAAAACAGTTCTGCATGGACCAAAATCCCTCCACATCAACATGAGAGACAGATCAACAACTGCAGGAAGCGTTTGGTTGGAGTCATTGAAGCTAAAGTTGGCACAACCAGTTATTGAGTGTAAGGGGGAAATTGCTCTTTCACACTCGGGCATTGGTTGTTGCATAACTTTGTTTATGAATTAAATGAACTAAGTATGTAAATGTTCTGTTATTTGTTCACTCAGGTTCCCTTTATCTAAAATTAGGTTTTGGTTGAAGATTTGAAAACATTCAGTATCAAAAATATAAAAGTAGAGAAAATTAGACAGGGGCAAATATGTGTTCACAGCACTGTACTTCTTTACCTAGTAATTACATAGGCAGTACAACTTCAATAACAAACATTACCTGTCAAAAGTTTGGACACACCTACTCATTCAAGGGTTTTTCTTTATTTTTACAGTTTTCTACATTGTAGCATAATAGTGAAGACATCAAAACTATGAAATAGCACATAGGGAATCATGTAGTAACCAAAAAAGTATTCAACAAATCACAATATATTTTATATTTGAGATTCTTTCAAAGTAGCCACCCTTTGCCTTGATGACAGCTTTGCACACTCTTGGCATTCTCTCAACCAGCTTCACCAGCTTCACCTTTTCCAACAGTCTTGAAGGAGTTCCCACATATGCTGAGCACTTGTCGGCTGCTTTTCCTTCACTCTGCGGTCCAACTCATCCCAAATCATCTCATTTGGGTTGAGGTCAGTGCGCACGCATGTCCCACGCCAGTCGCCCTTTATAAATCACAATAAACTCTAAATTTGCCACGCCCATGGTTGCCCATGGTTGCCCATAAATAGTTAGTGAAACGCCCCTAATTAATATTCACCCACACTGACTGCATGACGACAATGGCGGCAAATCCCAACAGAGTGGCTAAAAAAAGAAAATTCACCCAGTGTAAAATGGAAGTTCTTATAGGGAAGGTTGAAACAAGAAAAAATATATTGTTTGGTGGACACAGTGTGGGAATTCCAAATTCCAAAAAGGCGTTAGAGTGGCAACATGTGGCGGACGCTGTGAATGCTGCTGGCTCAAAAGTCGGACCCTCTCAGAAAGAAAAAAAAAAGACGTGGTCAAAAGGCGCATAGCCTTACACAGACAAAGTGTTTGTGCCACTGGGACACCGGAGCTCAACCCCCTTGATGAGTGACTTGCCAGTATTATAGGGGAATCTCTCCTGAGTGGAGTAGTGACGGAGGTGGAGGGGGACACATGCATGATGCACCGGATGATCCAGGTATGTAATAAGTATTTCCTCATTTGAAAAGAGTACAAATCAAATTCAAGTTGTGTTTAACCTGTCTGGGAACGGGGTTCCGCCAACAGCCAACGAAATTGCAGGGCACCAAATACAAATCAACAGAAATCTCATAAATTAAATTTCTCAAACATACAAGTATTAGGCACCATTTTTAAGATAAAATTCTCGTTAATCCAGCAAAAGTGTCTGATTTTAAAAATGCTTTACTCTGAAAGCTCCACAAACGATTATGTTTGGTCACCACCAAGTCACAGAAAAAAACAGCCATTTTTCCAGCCAAAGAGAGGAGTTACAAAAAGCACAAATAGAGATAAAATTAATCATTAACCTTTGATGATCTTTGTCAGATGACACTCATAGGACTTCAATCTTACACAATATGTGTATGTTTTGTTCGATAAAGTGCATATTTATATCCACAAATCTAATTTTACATTGGCGTGTTATGTTCATGTTATGTTCATTAGTTCCAAAACATGCAGTGATTTTGCAGAGAGCCACATCAATTTACAGAAATACTCATTATAAATGTTGATGAAAATTCAAGTGTTATGAATGGAACTTTAGATAAACTTCTCCTTAATGCAACCGCTGTGTCAGATTTTTTTTAAACCTTACGGAAAAAGGATGCCATGCAATATTCTGAGTACGGAGCTCAGAGCCCAAACCAGAAATATCCGCCATGTTGCGCAGACAAGAAATAGCATTATAAATATTCACTTACCTTTGATGATCTTCATCAGAATGCACTCCCAGGAATCCCAGTTCCACAATAAATGTTTGATTTGTTCGATAAAGTACCTCCTTTTGTTAGGCCATTGGTAAACAAATCGAAATGTGCGTGCAACTTCCAGTGGAAAGGTCGGACGAAAATTCCAAAAAGTTATATTACTGGTCGTAAAAACATATCAAACGATGTATAGAATCATCTTTAGGATGTTTTTATCATAAATTTTCAATAATGCTCCAACCGGACAATTCCATTGTCTGTAGAAAAGCAATGGAACGGGAACTACCTCATGTGAATGCGCGTGACTGAGCTTGTGGCTGCCGGCAGACCTCTGACTCATTCCCCTCTCATTCAGCCCCCCTTCATAGTAGAAGCATCAAACCGTGTTCTAAAGACGGTTGACATCTAGTGGAAGCCTTAGGAAGTGCAACATAACCAATATCCCACTGTATCTTCAATAGGGGCTGAGTTGATAAACTACAAACCTCAGATTTCCCACTTCCTGTTTGGATTTTTTCTCAGGTTTTTGCCTGCCATATGAGTTCTGTTATATTCACATACATCATTCAAACAGTGTTTTCTATCCAATACTGCTAATAATATACATATATTAGTATCTGGGACTGAGTAGGAGGCAGTTTACTCTGGGCACGCTTTTAATCCAAAAGTGAAAATGCTGCCCCTATCCCAATGAAGGGAAACATTTATTTACACAAACAATTGTGACATTTTCTATTGTTTTTAGTAGCTGTGTTCCAGCGGGGTCGGTGGTGCTGCAGCTGAGCAGGAGCTGAGTGCGCCCAGGCCCGGCGTCTCCACTGCACCTTGTGCATCACAAACCCTCCACGGCCGCGTCCTCACAGATGCAGTCCTGCAAACGCAGAGACACCATCAACGCTTTTAACGAGGTTGCCAAGGGGTTGAAGTGGGACAGGCACGGCTTAGTTTCTGCGGGTGCTTCTCTGTAAAGCTGGGCACACTACAGCACAGAGATCCATGAGAACAGCTCTTGCTAATAATAATAAGCCACTTATCATCATTGGCCAGTAAATCTTGCTGGTCTCTGAGAATTCGCTCTCTCCGAATTCTTCCATTCGCCAAGTCTTCCAACAGCACCAAAGCAGTCATTGTGCGTCATTACGCATTGTAATTGCATGCCTTTTTTACCCCCACCCATTTGATTGTCTAAGCTACCCAACACCTTCAGGTGTGGTAATTACGCTGATTGTAACTGACTAAATGGTAAATGACAGGTCCATTATCACATTGACAGTTCTGCGCAACCAACATGTGATAACAATATATGAAACTGTGCACTCTTATCTGCCCGACGGAGGCATCGAAAACGGCATCAGTTTAACGTAATTTGTCTTGCTGTTCACCTTATTATTTATGAGAATAAAAGTCATAACATGCAAGAATTGTTTAATAATTACAGATCCAATTAAATATGATTCCCGATTAAACTGTACAATATATTTGAGGGGTTATTTTGCAAAAACAGATATCTCCGTTTGTACTTGTTATCCTAAATCATGTTTTTTGTGTGTGGTTTTTTTGTGTGCACTCCAGGGAACTTTTCGATTTATTTTTACCCAATGGTATCAATTTTAAAGCGTTTCTCGAGTTTCATCCTTCTGCCATCGGAGTCGCAGTTTCTCATTTCTCCTGGTTATGTGCATACATATGGGTCAAAGTGTCTGAGGAGGGCCGCACAGTCTCCCGTCAAGTTTGTTTTTATAAATCCCAATGTTTGCTTAGAAAGTGGTGTAAGCCTTCTTTTGTGCCTATGCAATGTTTATAAATGAGACATCATCTGATGCAGCACTCCGTCACTCTCCTTGGTCAAGTAGCCCATACACAGTCTGGAGGTGTGTTTTGGGTCATTGTCCTGTTGAAAAACAGATGATAGTCCCTCTAAGGGCAAACCAGATGTGTCATGGTTCCACCTGTCATCAGAGGGCGGCAGAGACCGTCCTAGAGACATTAACGACACTCAGATGTGTCCAATTTACTCATTATGATTTCCCTGTTAAAAGAGGTGTTTTCTGTTGTCCTTTGCAGAAGCTTGAATTGTTTACCCTGTGCGTTCATTTCCTACGGCCACCTTTGCTCAGTAAAGTATGATGTTTATCCTTAACCACTGATTCCTCGTCTGGTCTCTTCTCTGCACCTGGGTCCAACGTTACCACAAGATGAGATGGTGTATCGCTGCAGAATGTTGTGGTAGCCTTGCTGGTTAAGTGTGCCTTGAATTCAAAATAAATCACAGACAGTGTCACCAAGAAAGCACACCCACACCATCACACCTCCTCCTCCATGCTTCACGGTGGGAACCACACATGCAGAGATAATCCGTTCACCTACTCTGCATCCCACAAAGACACGGCGGTTGGAACCAAAAATCGCAAATTTGGACTCACACCAAGGACAGATTTCCACTGGTCTATTGTCCATTGCTTGTGTTTCTTGGACCAAGCAAGACTCTTCTTCTTATTAGTGTCCTTTAGTAGTGGTTTCTTTGCAACAATTCGACCATGAAGGCCTGATTCACGCAGTCTCATCTGAACAGTTGATGCTGAGATGTGTCTGTTACTTGAACTCTGTCTGTGAAGCATTTATTCAGGCTTCAATCTGAGGTGCAGTTAAAACTCTAAGGAACTTATCTTCTGCAGCAGAAGTAACTCTGGGTCTTTCTTTCCTGTGGCGGTCCTCATAAGAGCAAGTTTCATCATAGAGCCTGATGGGTTTTTTTGCGACTGCACTTGAAGAAACTTTCAAGATTCTTGAAATTTTCCATATTGACTGACCTTCATGTCTTAAAGTAATGATGGGCTGTTGTTTCTCTTTGCTTATTTGAGCTGTTCTTGCCATAATATGGACTTGGTCTTTTACGAAATAGGGCTATCTTCTGTATACCACACCTACCTTGTTGAAAACACAACTGATTGGCTCAAAAGCTTTAAGTAGGAAATAAATTCCACAAATTACCTTTTAAGAAGGCACACCTGCTAATTGAAATGCATTCCAGGTGACTACCTCGTGAAGCTGGTTGACAGTGTCAAGAGTGTGCAAAGCTGTCATCAAGGCAAAGGTTGGCTACTTTGAAGAATCTGAAATATAAAATATGTTTTAATTTCCTGAACACTTTTTTTTGTTACTACATGATTCCGAATGTGTTATCTCATAGTTTTGATGTCTTCACTATTATTCTAAAATGTAGAAAATAGTAAAAAAATAAAATAAAGAAAAACCCTTGAATGAGTAGGTGTCCAAACTTTTGACTGATTTACTCTAGGTGTTTTTATTTTGAAAAGTTATCTCAAATAAACTCAATGATGGATAACAACACCCCAGAATGTCACTGTGTTCCCTTCGATTAGTGCCTTACAGGGTCAAAGGTTAATAAAGGTCTGGACATGATCACTGGCTGAAAGTAATATAAACTATCCCAAGGTCAACAACTACAACAACAACCATTGTATTTGTCAAATGTGATGTTAGCCGAGAACCAAAGAGAATTGGATCCATGCAGAGTCTAAGGGTCCAGGTATATGCTAAATCAATTCTGCTCTGACTGGTGTTGTGCAGGGCAGTCATTGTTACTTTGTCATACAAACAAACCACAACCTTTTACCTACACACAATTAGGCCGGAGAACGAGGCAAGGGTTAGGAGGCTGTCAAAGATCATGTAGCAGAGAGAGAGAGAGAGAGAGAGAGAGAGACTTGTTTACATCATTTTGTGATTCCATACTGTATAGGAACAATTAAGGTATCTTATCTGAAATGCTGAAGGTCCCACAGCCAAAAACAAAACTCATAACACACACTGGCACCCAGCACTCCTGTTTTAAAGGTGTTACAGTCCATGCCAAGGAAAATAATATTAAGTACCATGACTGTGAAATCCACTCTGAATTTTTTTAAATGAGCCCAATAAATTATTCATGTGTTCTTAGTGGAGGAATTATTTTGGAGGATCATGACTCTGACTGATTGTGTGTGTGTGAGTGTGTGTGTGTGAGTGTGTTTGCGTGTTGATAAATGCTTGATAGACTGCTGTTGTGGAGGGGAAAAGACCTGACCAACAGAATGGAAGGTTGCACTCCTCATGAAGGTTTGTTCATTTAAAGTTTACATTGATTTGACTCCTGTTAAGTTAGCCTACAGTGCTTTGCATCCTAAAATATTGAAATATTAAGGATTTATTGGAGTTCCTAATACTCAATGATATGAGTTGTTTATCCAATAGCTACAGAGGTGTACAATATGAAAATGACCCGAGAAAGTACTGGGAAAGTCAGAAAGCGTTTTGTTCTCTAGGCTATTATTTGTAGTGTTTCTATATTGGCTATGCTGTTTGAAACCAGGAGCCACATGTTCCAAGACAGATGACTAAATACTTTTAAACCAGTTTGTGATCTTGAGAATGAGTCTCTAAGCTACCAAACAACAACACTATTCGACATCTGACTTGGAGGATGAGTTTTTTTTTACAAAGAAACGGTTTCACTCTGGGATGGTTAAGACACAGCGAAGTGGAGCAGCTCCTTTTGAACCGATTCTGCTGAGGTCGTCTCTCTTCTCTTGGTTTTTTCCCGACACAAATAATTCATTTGTTTGTGAAAGCAGATGAACATACAGTGACTTTTGCTTTTATGGGGCGAGGTGTCCTGCCCACTACCTTTGCGGGGGGCAAGGAATTAAGCTCCTAATAAAACAATTATGAAGGTTCCAACAGAATAGATCCTGCTGTTATGGTAATATGCTTTCCTCTGGTTCACCCTCAAATGTAGGTGATGCAATGCATCTTGTTGTCTTGGAAAGTGAGACGTGAACCACAGGAGTAAAGTATGTAAGGAATAGATATTTGGTTCAATAGTAGCCCTTTATCGATATTAACTTGCACTCAGGGGCGGCAGGTAGCCAAGTGGTTAGAGTGTTGGGCCGGCATTGAAACCCCGAGCTGTCAAGGTAAAAATCTGTAGTTCTGCCCCTGGATAAGGCAGTTAACCTACCGTTCCCCATTAAGCTGTCATTGTAAATAAGATTTTGTTCTTAACTGACTTGCTTAGTTAAATTAAAATACTTCTCATGGTCTTGTTTCTATGTTTGTTAGGATGGCCAACATCAAGTGGACAGGCATGAAGTTATAGCTAACTCTGTGAACACCCACAGCCATTCTTTTGAATGGAAGTCCCAGTGCTGAATGTTGCCCTAAAGTCATAAGGGCTGAGCTCCTCTTGAAAATTGCACTCAATTGTGCCAAAGTGGGAAATGCACTTTCAGAGAGTAGAGGATTTTCTATTCCAAACACCAAACATACCCCTCCCCCCGTTGGGGGATAGCTGCAGCTTAATAGAGTTTAATTCTGCCTGACTAATTTTTCATCACTAAATATTTATTCAACTCCCATGTGGACAGACTGTAATTTGGAGTTTTTTAACTGTGTGACACTGCTTGAGTCTTTGTTCTGTTATTTATCTGATATTTACCAGTAGATATTATTGATGATAAAAAAGCAGGGTGTGTAATTTGAGAAAAAAAATGATATTATAAGAGGCCACTTTCATGACAGAACAATGATCCCTGTGAAGTACTGTACTGTAATTGAGAATCCAGTAATACATTAGACTGAGTCACCTCCATTCAGTATAAACTGTAGTATACTATAAATATGTGATGCAGAAAATGCAGACGGAATCACGGAATCCAGACATTTTGAACAATACATACAATTTCATTTTTTAACTTAGTAGAAAATGTATTAATTGAGCTTATTAGAAAAGTAGTTATTAATTGCACTAGTTTATCATAATTAATGAAAATAATGCATCAGGGATTTGTATATCCTGCAACTTTCTGAAGAAGTAAGAGCATGATGGAAATGCGCTTGTTTATGTTGTAGCCAGTTTGCTACAACACAAAGGCTTTACCAAAAACCATCCCAGTTAAATGTTTACTGGAAAGCAGACCTACCTGGCAAAATGATATCATGATGATTTTTATCAATCGAGTGGGCAAACTCTGCCATCACATGTGCAATAGCCTACAAAACACTGCTAGCCAAACACAAAAGTCTCTGCACACTTTACTTAAAGTGGAAACTCTTTAGACCCTCCAAAAAAGTGGACCTCTGATGTGGTTTAAGCATTGTTGTGGACTTAGAACATCAAATTTGGTTTTGCTTAAAAAAAAATATATATATATATATATATATATATACGAGAAAATGAAATGTGGCAACAAACAATTACCGGAATTTGGCAAAAAATAAAACAGATTTTATATGACCCTAACCATGAATTGAATTACGCTTCTAAATTGCCGTTCACCAAACCATTTAGCATTTCCTTTCAGCTTGTTATAATGTAAAAACGTGGCTTGCCCTTGCTCTAGTTATTGTGAAGGTCTGAAATCTTTAGCGAAGCACATCACTTCTCCTAGTGATCACAGACTGTGAGTCTGACAGGCAGAAGGAGGTGGTGAACTTGTCAACGTTCTCAGCAAAGCTTCCTTTTTAGGAGCAGAAGACTTAAACATGCCTGTAGGGTCTGTTCGTATGAGCCCATGCAGTTATTTCTAGCAAATCTATTTCAGAAACTAAAAAGTAATATGTTTGTTCAACTTTGACAAATTATCATTATAATATCACAGACAAATTGTAATTTTCCGAAAAGTCATTTCAACCACATAGTTTATTTACACATTTAATTATTTACAGTATAATCTATTTACATAGTTTGATGATACTCAAGTTGAGGAGTAGGCTGTTACGTAAAATGTTTGATTACCAATGTAATTGTCAATGTACAATTCTGACATGTATTGTTGTGGTGTTATACTGTGTTTGGGTAACATGCAGGTGTTCTAAATTGTTGATCTCCAATAGGGCATAAGTACATTAGGGTGCCCAGTTTGAGAAACAGACGCCTCAGAAGTCCTCAACTGGCGGCTTCATTAAATAGTACCAGCAAAACACCAGTCTCAACGTCAACAGTGAAGAGGCGACTCCAGGATGCGGGCCTTCTAGGCAGAGTTCCTCTGTCCAGTGTCTATGTTCTTTTTCCCATCTTAATCTTTTTTTTTATTGGCCAGTCTGAGATATGGCTTTTTCTGCCTAGAAGGCCAGCATCCCGGAGTCGCCTCTTCACTGTTGATGTTGAGACTAGTGTTTTGCGGATAGGATTTAATGAAGCTGCCAGTTGAGGACTTGTGAAGCATCTGTTTCTCAAACTAGACACTCTAATGTACTTGTCCTCTTGCTCAGTTGTGCACAGTTGTCCTTCCTCTCCCCTTCTCTTCCTATTCTGGCTAGAGCCAGTTTGCACTGTTCTGTGAAGGGAGGAGTACACATCGTTGTATGAGATCTTCAGTTTAGTTTTCTGGCAATTTCTTGCATGGAATAGCCTTCATTTCTCAGAACAAGAATAGACGGATGAGTTTCAGAAGAAAGTTCTTTGTTTCTGGTTATTTTGAGCCTGAAATCGAACCCACAAATGCTGATGCTCCAGATACTCAGCTAGTCTAAAGAAGACCCATTTTTATTGCTTCTTTGATCACCACAACAGTTTTCAGCTGTGCTAACATCATTGCAAAAGGTTTTATTTATAAAAAATGTATTTCACCTTTATCTAACCAGGTAGGCCAGTTGAGAACAAGTTCTCATTTACACCTGCGACCTGGCAAAGATAAAGCAATGCGACACAAACAACAACACAGAGTTACACACGGAATAAACAAACGTACAGTCAATAACACAATAGGAAAAAACTATATACAGTGTGTGCAAATGAGGTAAGATTAGGGAGGTAAGGCAATAAATAGGCTGTAGTGGCGAAGTAATTACAATTTAGCAATTAAACACTGGAGTGATAGATGTGCAGAAGATGAATGTGCAAGTAGAGATACTGGGGTGCAAAGGAGCAAAAAATAAAATAAATAACAATATGGGGATGAGGTAGTTGGACGGGCTATTTACAGATGGGCTATGTACAGGTGCAGTGATCTGTGAGCTGCTCTGACAGCTGATGCTTAAAGTTAGTGAGGGAGATATGAGTCTCCAGCTTTAGTGATATTTTCAATTCGTTCCAGAGTTTACTAATGATCAATTGGCCTTTTAAAATTATAAATTTGGATTTGCTAACACAAAGTGCCATTGGAACACAGGAGTGATGGTTGCTGATAATGGGCCTGTAAAGGCATTCAGAGGTGGAAGAAGGATCGGACCAAAGCGCAGCGTGGTAAGTGTTCATGATGATTTATTCAAAACGAACTGAACACTGAAATACAAAACAATAAACGATGTGAACAAAACGAAAACAGAAAACAGTAACGTGTGGCCCAAACACTCACACAGAAACAAACACCCCCAAACCAAAAGTGAAATCCAGGCTACCTACGTAAGTATGATTTTCAATAAGGGACAATGATTGACAGCTGCCTCTGATTGAGAACCATACTAGGCTGAACTCAAAAACCCAACATAGAAAAACACACATATACTGCCCACCCAACTCACGCCCTGACCATACTAAAACAGAGACAAAACAAAGGAACTCACGTCAGAACGTGACAGGGCCTCTGTACTCCATGTACATATTCTATACAAAATATGTCGTTTCCAGCGACAAAATATGCCGCTTCCAGCTAGTCATTTACAACATTAACAATGACTACGCTGTATTTCTGATAAATTTGATGTCATTTTAATGGACAAAAAATTAGCTTTTCTTTCAAAAACAAGGACATTTCTAACTTTTGAATTGTAGTGTATGTACAACATGTACAGAGCTCTATTTTTTTACTGCCTTCCTGTGACATTATTATAATTAGATTCTAAAACAGAGTATCAGATTTCACCCAAAACAACATCAATTCAATATTGACAATATAAATGGATCAAGTCATTAAAAAACGAAAATATCAAATTCTGAAAATACACACATTTTGAAGTTGCGCCAAAGTCCTTTTAGGGAGTGTCAGTTTAGAAGCAGCTGTCACACTGAGGTATATTTATTTTTGGAGAGAAAAGGATCGAAGACGAAACAAAGTCTAAAACACATACACAAACAGGTTCTCTGGAGGCTTAGCTGAGCAGCAGAAAAGATGCTGTCAGAGGTTTAAGTGCCTGACAGCCAAGAAACATCTTCAAAACAAGAATAGACAGACGAGTTTCAGAAGAAAGTTCTTTGTTTCTGCCCATTTTGAGCCTGTAATCGAACCCACAAATGCTGATGCTCCAGATACTCAACTAGTCTAAAGAAGGCCAGTTTTATTGCTTCTTTAATCAGAACAACAGTTTAAAGCTGTGTTAACATAATTGCAAAAGGGTTGTCTAATGATCAATTAGCTTTTTAAAATGATAAACTTGGATTAGCTAACACAACCTACCATTGGAACACAGGAGTGATGGTTGCTGATAATGGGCCTCTGTACGCTTATGTAGATATTCCATTAAAAATGAGCCGTTTCCAGCTACAACAGTCATTTACAACATTAACAATGCCTACACTGTATTTATGATCAGTTTGATGTTATTTTAATGGACAAAAAGTTAGCTTTCTTTCAACACAAGGACATTTCTAAGTGACCCCAAACTTTTGAACAGTAGTGTATATAATTTTTTTTGTAGCTGTTTTTTAATTATATGTCATTGTTGATTGGATAAAGAGTATCTGGTTGTTTTTACCCATGGCATTGCAGGACTGATGGCAGGTTGGCTTGTCTGGTTTGGCTAGCACCGGCTGCTTTTTGATCAATGAGACCAGACTTCCTGATGGAAATCATCTGGCATTACCATCATCTGGCATCACCATCCTCAACCATGATCTAACTCAGTTTAGGAGCCTGAGATGGCTGATCTACTGAGGGAGTTCTGCTTTAGCTTACGACAATGCAGTCCAGTCCTTTGTTTTGTTATGTGTTATACAGTGCATTTGGAAAATATTCAGACCCCTTGACTTATTCCACATTTTGTTACGTTACAGCCTTATTCTAAAATTGATTAAATTGTTTTTTTACCCCCTCATCAATCTACATACAATGCGCCATAATTTGCAAAACAATGAAATAATAAATGACTAAAATATCACATTTACATAAGTACTCAGATCCTTTACCGGGTACTTTGTTGAAGCACTTGTAGCAGTGATTACAGCCTCAGGTTTTATTGGGTATGACGCGACAAGCTTGGCACACCTGTATTTGGGGAGTTTCTCCCATTCTCTGCAGATCCTCTCAAGCTCTGTCAGGTTGGATGGGGAGCGTCGCTGCACAGCTATTTTCAGGTCTCTCCAGAGATGTTCGATCGGGTTCAGGTCCTGGCTCTGGCTGGGCCACTCAAGGACACTCAAGGGCATTCAGAGACTTGCCCCAAAGCCACTCCTGCATTGTCTTGTCCTGTTAGAAGGTGAACCTTTGCCTCAGTCTGAGGACCTGAGCGCTCTGGTTTTCATCAAGGATCTCTCTGTACTTTTCTCTGTTCATCTTTCCTCCGATCCTGACTAGTCTCCCAGTCCCAGCCGCTGAAAAACATAGCATGATACAGTCAACAGCATATTTCACCGTAGGGATGGTGCCAGGTTTCCTCTAGACGTGACGCTTCGCATTTAGGCCAAAGAGTTCAATCCTGGTTTCATCAGACCAGATAATCTTGTTTCTCATGGTCTGAGTGTCTTTAGGTGCCTTTTGGCAAACTCCAAGTGGGCTGTCATGTGCTTTTTACTGAGGAGTGGCTTCCATCTGGCCATTCCACCATAGAGGCCTGATTGGTGGAGTGCTGCAGAGATTATTATTTTTTTATTTATTTATTACCTTTATTTTACTAGGCAAGTCAGTTAAGAACAAATTCTTATTTTCAATGACGACCTAGGAACAGTGGGTTAACTGCCTGTTCAGGGGCAGAACGACATTCATCAAAACCCAGCCCTTTCACTCCACTGCCAGCAACAGTGCCGATAACTGTGCTTTTGAAAAGAGCAAAAATATTTCTGGCACACCTGACACACCTGCCCAGCGCTTAGATTGACCACTGCATCGCAGCGCTAGCTGTCCCACTCGAGATGTCTGGGTTCGAGTCCAGGCTTGAACCCAGAGCACTTTTGACCCAGCGTCGGTCAGGTTAAGGGAAGGATTGCCCAGCCGGGAGGCTTTTATTTCTTTCATTACATTCCTAGTGGGTCAGAAGTTTACATTCGCACGCCAGTGACTCCTGCGGCGTGCCGGGTGCAGTGCATGCTCACACGGTAACCGGGTGCATGGTGTTTCCTCTGACACATTGGTGTGGCTGGCGTCCGGGTTAAGTGGGCATTGTGTCAAGAAGCAGTGTGACTTGGTTTGGGTTGTGGATGCATGGCACTTGACTTTTACCTCTCCCGAGTCCGTACAGGAGTTGCAGTGATGAGACAAGTACGTAACTACCAATTGGATACCATGAAAACGGGGTAAAAAAAAATGAACGCTCATTGTACATTATGCCTGTTTTAAGTCTGGTTTTGGGGTGGGGCTCTGTTAGAGCACGGGGGGAGGGGGGTGGATTTAATCTGCTAGGGAATCAGTGTGTGTTCCGTCTGTTATTTGTATAATCATAAAAAATGTCACATTTCTTACAATGGTGGAATAGCTCTGTGGTAATGTTGCTCTGTGATATATTTGCTGCAGACTATTAGGTTAGATCAAATTTAGATACAATTTTGCATTGCAATAAGAAAATAATGGTTCGTTGAGGCATTGTTTTAAGTTCAGAACCTATTCATAAGTAATGCTTTAGTGAACATAATAGCTGTATAGCCCTGTCATGATATAATAAATTAACCCATTCTGTGTGATTTAATTACAGACTGATTCTAGACTTCTTTTTTAAAAAGTAATGAAAAATACTTTGGGCTGAAAAATATATACAGTTGAAGTCGGAAGTTTACATACACTTAGGTTGGAGTCATTAAAACTCGTTTCTCAACCACTCCACAAATTTCTTGTTAACAAACTATAGTTTTGGAAAGTCGTTTAGGAAATCTACTTTATGCATAACACAAGTAATTTTTCCAACAATTGTTTACAGACAGATTATTTCACTTATAATTCACTGTATCACAATTCCAGTGGGTCAGAAGTTTACATACAGTAAATTGACTGTGCCTTTAAACAGCTTGGAAAATTCAAAAAAATTATGTCATGACTTTAGAAGCTTCTGATAGGCTAATTGACATCATTTGAGCCAATTGGAGGTGTACCTGTGCATGTGTTTCAAGGCCTACATTTAAACTCAGTGCCTCTGCGCTTGACACCATGGGAAAATCTAAATTAATCATTGGCGCGCACGAGCAGTGTGGGTGTAATAATTGAATAACATGGATTTCTACATTTATTTTGCGATGCTTGCGAATGCGACGTGTCCGGTCTGGTCAGCATGTTAGCCAAAGCTGTCACATCTGCTCCTGCTAAGCCCTCTGGTGTTTATCCGGTGTCCTCTTGACCTGCAGTTACTCCCCCTGTACTCTCTCTCTCTCTCACCCTCTGTGTGATTGTGTGGGTGGAGACAGGTGTGCTGGAGTCAGAGCAGATCCCTACCAGCTGCAACTCGTCCCATAATCAAGACCTCTACAAATACTCAGTCCTGCCACTCCCTCTGCCAGATTGTAATCTCTGCTCAGTTAGTTCATGATTCTAGCCTTTTATAACTATTCAGGATTCTGTTACTCTGCCTGATATAGCTTATCCTCTCATTGCAGTTTACCTCTCTGGCTCCTGTCTCCCATTCCACTTCACATCACCCAACTACCTAGTTTTGGATGACTCAATATCACTACCTTGGATTCCCCTCAGGACCTGTTTACCCTGCTCTAGCCTAGCTATCTCCAACCTCATTCTCCACATCTGTTTTCTCTGCAACTCAAGCTTCCCCAAATCTGACTCCATATCTCCCTGTGTGACAGTAAATATTTTGGTTCGTTAATCCCTGCTTCCTCATCTGAGTATGCTCTTGGCTTCCCCTGTCGCTCCGCCTAACAGAAGCTCAGTTTTTCACAATTCCTGACATTTAATCCTAGAAATTGGTAGGACATTCTTAAAATAAAGTGGTGATCCTAACTGACCTAAGACAGGGAATTTTTACTCGGATTAAATGTCAGGAATTTTGCAAAACTGAGTTTCTGTTAGGCGGAGCGACAGGGAACCCAAGAGCATACTTAGATGAGGCTATTTGGCTAAGGTGTATGTAAACGTCGGACTTCAACTGTATGCTGAGCACTTGTTGGCTGCTTTTCCTTCACTCTGCGGTCCAACTCATCCCAAACCATCTCAATTGGGTTGATGTCGGGTGATTGAGGAGGCCAGGTCATCTGATGCAGCACTCCATCTCTTTCCTTCTTGGTCAAATATCCCTTTACACAGCCTGGAGGTGTGTTGGGTCATTGTCCTAAGGGCAAACCAGATGGGATGGCATATCGCTGCAGAATGCTGTGATAGACATGCTGATTAAGTGTGCCTTGAATTTTAAATAAATCACTGACAGTGTCACCAGCAAAGCACCATCACACCTCCTCCTCCATTCTTCACTGAGGGAACCAAATATGCAGAGATCATCCGTTCACCTACTCTACATGTTTCCATAGTTGCGACAGGTAGCCTAGTGGTTAGAGTGTCATGCCAGTAACCGAAAGGTTGCTATTTTGAATCCCTGAACTGACTAGGTAAAAATATGTTCTTCTTCCCCTGAACAAGGCCGTTAACAAACTGTTCCCCGTTAGGCTGTCATTGCAAATATGAATTTGTTCTTAAATGACTTGCCTAGTTAAATAAAGGTTACACACTTTATGTGAAGTTTTGATATCTTCATTATTATTCTACAATGTATAAAATAGTAAAAATAAAGAAAAATCAGTAGGTATGTCCAAACATTTGACTGGTACTGTATCTATTTTTTTCTTCGACACATATTCAAAATGATATATTATCCTCTTGCTGGGATGATAAAAGTGGAGCATGGATCCGTAGGGAAAGTCAATAGAGGGAAATCTTGGGTGTTAACCATGAAGCACCAACTCTAAAGCAAACATGCACAGTGTATGTTTGACAAGACTGGAGCAATGCTGGGTTGAACATGTGGGGATGGTTAACGTGTACCACCAACACAATAATCTAGTTACAGACAGTCATGTATAGACCAATACACTTTTGTGTTTTTTTTTTTTTTTGTCATGGGAAAGATAGCTTAACTTTACTAGTTCTCATAAGCCTACTGTATCTTCATGTTCATGATCAAATCAAGACTATTATTATGAACCCATCATTTTCTCTTCACATTTACAGGTACAAAAGCTGAGTTGGTGAGATGTCCGCCGAATCACGTGCAGTGCATCGGCTCCAAAAGGTGCATTCACTCGAATAAACTTTGCGATGGAGCGAGAGATTGTGAGGACGGATATGATGAAGGAGTACACTGTCGAGGTGAGTGTGTCGTTGAGTGAAACTATGGTGGATATAATCATTAACTCCATTCATCAATCGGACTCCATTATTATGTGAATAAATGCAAGAGGCACTGTACATCTATGGAGGATCTAGCCTTACCTCACCTTTCAGTATGACTATAATGAACATGTGTCTATTTTGCACCGATATGCAATTATCAAGAGACAGATGCAAATAGCTATTCCTGGCGAACAATGTTCTAGCATTCATTTATCGTGTCAAGCAGGGATGTCAAGGTGGAACCCAAGCATATACGTGTAGTTTATATATGTGTTTACCAATATACCTACTAATTACTCTGTAAAACGCAGAATGCATTTACTCAATTCAACTAAAGGGATGTATTAGTCACAAAATAATTTGCTCTAACAATTCCAGTGTACATGAAATACATGATACATTACAAAGTAGATGACTGTCAGCTAAATGAGACTTAATGTGGTTACATATATCTTCGGTTCAAAATAATCTCTAAGAGAAAATTCTATGTTTGATACACTAAGGAGCTTACTATCAAGTTCTCAAAGTATGAACGAATTCGCTGACTTAAAAAAAAACCTGATTCAGGCAGAAACTCACACCCAACCTGAATTAACATTTCTTTGCACCTTGCTAGTTAAAACACTGTGCAGGAAAACACACCAAGATTCTAATCGAATCAACTAAATTAAAATGATAAGAGCACACCCGTGTTACTCCTGTTTTAACTATCTGCCGTCAGCATAACACAGTGTCCCTGTAACAATAAATCCAGAGCAGTTACAGTACAATAGAAGATTTCAGAATTCGTAGCTCTTTATGTACTCTTTATACTGAACAAAATTATAAATGCAACATGTTAAGTGACGGTCCAATGTTTCATGAGCTAAAATAAAAGATCCCAGAAATAATCCATACACACAAAAAGCTTATTTCTCTAAAATGTAATTTCTCTAATTTGTTTACATCCCTGTTAGTGAGCAGGGTAGCCTAGTGGTTAGAGTGGGGTGGCGGGGTAGCCTAGTGGTTAGAGCGTTGGACTAGTTACCGAAAGGTTGCAAGTTCAAAACCCCCGAGCTGACAAGGTACAAATCTGTCGTTCTCCCCCTGAACAGGCAGTTAACCCACTGTTCCCAAGCCGTCATTGAAAATAAGAATTTGTTCTTCACTGACTTGCCTCATTAAATAAAGGTAAAAAATCATAATAATGCTTTTCCATGATAATCCATCCACCTGACAGGTGTGGCATATCAAGAAGCCGCTTAAACAGCATGATCATTACACAGGTGCACCTTGTGCTGGGGATAATAAAAGGCCACACTAAAATGTAGAGTTTTGTCACGCAACACATTGCCACAGATGTCTCAAATTTTGAGGGAGTGTGCAATTGGCATGCCGACTGCAGGAATATCCACCAGAGCGGTTTCCAGAGAATTTAATGTTAATTTTCTCCTCCAACGTCGTTTTATAGAATTTAGCAGTACGTCCAACTGGCCTGACAATCACAGACCATGTGTAACCATGCCAGCCCAGGACCTCCACATCCGTCTTCTTCACCTGCGGGATCATCTGAGACTGGACAGCTGATGAAACCGTGGGTTTGCACAACCAAAGAATTTCTGCACAAACTTTCAGAAAACGTCTCAAGGAAGCTCATCTGCGTTCTCGTCGTCCTTACCAGGGTCTTGTCCTGACTAGTTCGGCATCGTAACCGACTTCGGTGGGCAAGTGTGCACTTCACGGATGAATCCCGGTTCCAACTGTACTGTGTATGGCATCGTGTGATGTCAACGTGATGTCAACATGAACAGGGTGTCCCATGGTGGCGGTGGAGTTATGGTATGGGAAGCCTATGGACAACGAACACAATTGCATTTCATCAATGGCAATTTGAATGCACAGAGATCCCGTGACGAGATCCTGAGGCCCATTGTCCTGCCATTCACCCGCCTCCATCACCTCATGTTTTAGCATAATAATGCACAGCCCGATGTCACAAGGATCTGTATACAATTCCTGGAAACCTGAAAATGTCCCAGTTCTTCCATGGCCTGCATACTCACCAGACATGTTTGGGATGCTTTAGATCAACGTGTATGACAGCGTGTTCCAGTTCCCGTCAATATCCAGCAACTTCACACAGCCCTTGAAGAGGAGTGGGACAACATTCCACAGGCCTCAATCAGCAGCCCGATCATCGACACCTTAATTGGGGAGGACGGGCTCATAGTAATGGCTGGAAGAAAATGTGGAATGGTATCGAACACATCAAACACATGGTTTCTATGTGTTTGATATCATTCCATTTACTCCATTTCAGCCATTATTATGAGCCGTCTTCCTCTCAGCAGCCTCCCGTGGAGCCATCATGCTGGGCCTCAGCGCCTGCAAGTCACTAGTCACGAGTGTCACCTTCTCAAATGTTTCCACAACAGTGTTCCCCCTGTGGATACTCTGCATTGTAGAAAACAATCAGAGGAACCAGAGAAATATGTGGAGAGAGGTGATTAGACCTTAAACTCTCAACAAGATGGTCACCATCTGCTGGGCCTGCATGAACTTCTTGTCCATGGTCATTAGAGACTTGGTGCTCTCCTCATAGAAGGTATCCTCCCACCAGGGTGCAACGTCAGTCTCCAGGAGTACCCTGCCTAGAATGGTCAGCTATCCCATTGTGGAATCCTCCATCACCTCCATCAGATAGTGTGTGACTTAGCTGGACCGGTCAGGCCCCATCATCGGAGTTTGTTTCACAGTTGATGACACATCACTATTTGTGAAGACTTGGAAAACATTCCGAATAGCAATACAGTGAATGTGCATTAACATGACATCCTACTCTGCAATGTATGACAAATACAGATTACGAAATAAATGTCTCATGACAACAACAATAAGTTGTGAATAAAGTTTCACTATCATTAGTATGAAAACGAGCCACCAAAATGATCCCATCAACTACTTGATTCAAACAGAGGATGAATTAGTTGCCTAATAGTAAACTGGGTGGTGCAGTGGTCAAAAGCCCACTCCGGTCACCCGAGTTATAGACTGTTTTCTCTGCTACCGCACGGCAAGCCAAGTCTAGGACCAAAAGGCTCCTCGACAGCCTCTACCCCCAAGCCATAAGACTGCTGAACAATTAATAAAATCGCCAACGGGACAATTTACATTGATCCCCCCCTCCCTTTTGTACACTGCTACTACTCGCTGTTTATTATCTATGCATAGTCACTTCACACCCAGCTAAATGTATAAATTACCTCAACTAACCTGCACACACACTGACTCGGCACCGATGCCCCTTGTATGTAGCCTCGTTATTGGTATTCTTATTGTGTTACTTTTTATTATTACTTTTTATTTTAGTCTACTTGGTAAATATTTTCTTGACTCTCCTTGAATTGCGCTGTTGGTTAAGGACTTGTAAGTAACCATTTCATGGTGAAGTCTACATTTATTGTATTCGGCGCATGTGACACATAACGTTTGATTTGATTTGACCACAGTGCGTAGTCGCCACTACAGCCTGGGGTTTGATCCTCATGGGACGGCACACAATTGGCCCAGCACCAACCGGGGTAGCGGAGATTTCCTTGGCTCATCAGGCTCTGGTGTCTCCTTGTGACAAGGCCGGTGGCTAGCAGGCTGACTCTGGTCGTCAGTCAAACAGTGTTTCCTCCGACACATTGGTGCAGCTGACATCTGGGTTAAGAGATCAGTGTGATAACAAGTAGGCGGCCAGGCGGGTCATGTTTCACAGGATGTGTGACTCGACCTTCGCCTCTCCCGAGCCTATTGAGGAGTTGCAGAAATGAGCCAAGGGATCTAATTTGGGGAGGAAACGGTGTAAAAAAATACACTTGTGGCCATACCACTGTTCGGGATTGGGCCTGGTCAGTACTGTGACAGGAGACCCCCTGGGAATACCAGGTGCCGTAAGCTCAAAAAAACATTTAAATCATTTCAAAAAGTTAACTGGTGATTTAATTAGGTGATGATTGGGGAAATAACAGATGAAAATCTGTTGGTGCAAACATTTTTTTTAGGCAATTTGAAGTTCCTTAACCTGAAGTCTACGCCACTTTGTCTGTGATTGGTCAATAGTAATACTCCTAGTAGCAGTGGGGACACGAAATACTGCACCAAACATCTTAGCTATAAAATTGCGCAACTCCTCTGCAAAAACTTCAAAATGAATGACAGATTTCTTGATCTACTCTACATGACCAAAAGTATGTGGACACCTGCTTGTCGAACATCTCATTCCAAAATCATGGGCATTTATATGGAGTTAGTCCACCCCTTTCCTGCTATAACAGCCGCCCCTCTTCTGGGAAACCTTTCCACTAGATGTTGGAACAGACTTGCTTCCATTCAGCCACAAGAGCACAGAATCTTCTAGAATATCATTGTGTGTTGTAGATTTACCTTCACTGGAACTAAGGGGCTTAGCCAGAACCATGAAAAAGCATTATTCCTCCTCCAGCAAACTTTACCGTTGGCACTATGCATTCGGGCAGGTAGTGTTCTCCTGGCATCCGCCAAACCCAGATTAGTCCGTCTCACTGCCAGATGGTGAAGCATGATTCATCACTCTAGAGCAGTGGTTCCCAAACTTTTTATAGTCCCATACCCCTTCAAACATTCAACCTCCAGCTGCACCCACCCTCTAGCACCAGGTGTCAACGGACTCTGTTTTTAGCCATCATTGTAAGCCTGCCACACACACACTATACGATAAATGTTTTAAACATAAGAATGAGTGTGAGTTTTTGTCACGACCCGGCTCGTGGGAAGTGACAAAGAGCTCCTATAGGACCAGGGCACAAATAAAAATATAATAATAATCAACAATTTGCTTTTTATTTAGCCATCTTACATATAAAACTTTATTTGTTCATTGAAAATTGTGAATAACTCACCACAGGTTAATGAGAAGGGTGTGCTTGAAAGGATGCACATAACTCTGCAATGTTGGGTTGTATTGGAGAGAGTCTCAGTCTTAAATAATTTTCCACACACAGTATATGCCTGTGTTTAGTTTTCATGCTAGGGGGCCAAGAATCCACTCTCACATTGGTACGTGGTTGCAAAGGGCATCAGTGTCTTAACAGCGTGATTTGCCAAGGCAGGATACTCTGAGCGCAGCCCTATCCAGAAATCTGGCAGTGGCTTCCGATTAAATAACATTTTCACAGAACTACTTGTTGCAATTTAGATGAGGCTGTCTTGTTCAGATATCAATAAGTGGACTGGAGTCAGGGCATGAAAGGGATAAGGAATCCAATTGTTTGTGTCATCCGTTTCGGGAAAGTACCTGCGTAATTGCGCACCCAACTCACTCAGGTGCTTAGATAAACATATCACATTTGAAATTGTCCCTAAGCTTGAGTTCATTGCACACAGAAAATCATACAATGATGGAAAGACCTGTGTGTTGTCCAGAGAAGAGCTCCAACTTCTTTATCATAGCCTCAGTTTTGTCCCATACATTAAATATAGTTGCGGAGAGTCCCTGTAATCCTAGATTCAGATCATTCAGGCAAGAAATAACATCACCCAGATAGGCCAGTCGTGTGAGAAACTCGTCATCATGCACGCGGTCAGACAAGTGAAAATTATCGTCAGTAAAGAAAACTTAAAGCTCGTCTCTCAAAGAATGTGTCAATACTTTGCCCCTTGATAACCAGTGCACTTTTGTATGTTGTAAAGGCGTTACATGGTTGCTGCCAATATCACTGGATAGTGCAGAAAATACACAAGAGTTAAGGGGCCTTGCTTTAACAAAGTTAGCCATTTCCACTGTGGTGTCCAAAACGTATTTCAAGCTGTCAGGCATTCCCTTGGCAGCAAGAGCCTCTCGGTGGATGCTGCAGTGTACCCAAGTGGCGTTGGGAGCAACTGCTTGCACGTGCGTTACCACTCCACTATGTCTCCCTGTCATGGCTTTTCCGCCATCAGTACAGATACCAACACATCTTGACCACCAACGTCCATTTAATGTCACAAAGCTGTCTAGTAAAAATCCTCTCCTGCTGTCCTGGTTTCCAGTGGTTTGCAGAAGAGGATGTCTTCCTTAATTGAACCCCCATAAATGTAATGGACATATACCAGGAGCTGTGCCAGGCCTGCCAAGTCTGTTGACACCACGTCTGTTGACTCCTCCAGCTGTCACTGGCTTGTATGCGAAGCAATAATTATTTCAAAACATCTCCTGCCATGTCACTGATGCGTAGTGAAACAGTGTTGTTTGATGAAGGAATTGTCTGTATAGTTTTTTGGGATTTTTCCCCCAGCATTGTCCCAGCTATATCCACGGCAGCAGGAAAAATTAAGTCCTCCGCTTCTAGCCCCTTCTTATTGATGGTATCTGTCACACCCTGACCATAGAGAGCCGTTTTATTTCTCTATCTGGTTATGTCGGGGTGTGATTTGGGTGGGCATTCTAGTTTTTCTATTTCTTTGTTGGCCGGGTATGGTTCCCAATCAGAGGCAGCTGTCTATCGTAGGGGGATCATACTTAGGCAGCCTTTTTTCCACCTTTTAGTTTGTGTTTTGTGTAGTTTCTGCACTGCATGTAGCTTTACGTTAGTTTTGTATTTTGTTGGTTTTTCGGTGTCATCTAATAAAAGGAGGGATGTATGCCTACCACGCTGCACCTTGATCTAATCCATCTCTAAACGAACATGACAGTATCTGTTGCTTTTATACATGTCTTACTACTCGAAAGTCGTCTTAATCCTCGCTCAAAAAACTTTTCCTCATTGGCAGGTTTCATCAAATTGAGGGATAGTACTTTTGCACATATAACACACTGTGTCTGAGGAAAGGCAGTACTCACATCTTATTTGCTCCTCTTCGATGGTCCAACGTCCCTGTCTGTTGTTCAATGCTTTCCCGAGTAAGGGGGCAGTAGCTCTTTGGCTGCATCAGATTCACAACTGTCAGTGTCCATGCTAGCTGGGCTTACAACAAATATAGAATTACTGATGCTAGCATTGGATGTGCTCGTGGATGCAGAACAACTTGTGTCATCGACAGGTGCAGGTGCAGTACTGCTGATAGTAGCCGTACTACCAGTAGAGCTGGTATGTGTCTCTATGTGCGTGGGCCTTAATTTTTTTTTACCATTTTTCAATTTTAGAGCAAACGGAATGAGCAGCAGCTCATTTGGCTACATATGGACCGTTAGTGAAATTCCTGCTAGAGAGTAGCGGTTAATGTGATTGGATGTCAATTATTTGACTTGGCTACCTGTATTGGACATTGTGTTGTTATTTCGCTAGATGGTAAAAAAAAAATGGCAGTGAAACGAGGCTACTCAGGCAAGAAAAAAAACTCACCCAAATGTATAGCCCCGTGATTCAAAAAATTAATGGGAATTACATTTTAATTTGGCGTACCCCTGACTGCATTGCGCGTACCCCAGGGGGGAATACCTGTCCTAGAGGAACCACTCCTTTAGCGATCCAGAATTCCCTTTCATGTTGTATTTAATTGGCTGTGGTGTCTTACTTTAGACTGTAACCCAATAGCTGCAGTCCAGGAGGAATAAGCATTTAGTACACTAATGTTATGGTTGTACATAGTTTTGAATATATTTATTGTGATTGCTATGCCAGATGACAAGCATTGTGTTTTTCAATTGGCATGCATGATTATGGAGGAAAACATGTTATTAAATTGCTATTTCAATCTAGAAACTTAATAACCCATTGTAAACAACAGCTTCACAACCCAAATGTATATATGACATTTGAAGATGCTGTTTGTGCAAGACCTTGCATTACCACCATAATAATACTGGATATCACTGACTGGAGTCTTGTGGTATAATGGCAAACAAAACAATATCTCTTTGGTTGTCACGGCTGTCAAAAGAAGTGGTGAGCGTACATTTTCTTTTCTTTTAAAATGTCACCAACAAAACAACAAACGAAAGAAACAACCGTAAAGCTTACAGGGCTAAGTGCCACAAACAAAGTTAACTACCCACATTGAAAGGAGGGAAAAGAGCTACCTAAGTATGATTCCCAATCAGAGACAACGATAGACAGCTGTCCCTGATCGAGAACCATACCCGGCCACAACATAGAGATAAAGAAACATAGAAAACAAAACATAGAATGCCCACCCCACATCACACCCTGACCTAACCAAATAGAGAAATAAAACGGCTCTCTAAGGTCAGGGCGTGACATTGGTTTGCAAAAAAACACATAATAGTGTCGCCTAAGTCAGGTTACGAAAGCTATATTACCTCCCTTTGCAACCTGCACTGTAGATAAATGTCAGGTTCTTTTTTCCGTAACTTACTGGCAGCCAGTTTGGGAATAACTTCTCTAGAGCATGCATTTCCACTGCTCCAAAGTCCAATGGCGGCAAGATTTACACTATTTCAGCCAACACTTGGCATTGCACATGATGATCTTAGGCTTGTGTGTGGCTGCTCATTCATGTCCACTTCATGAAGCTTCCGACTAACAGTTATTGTGCTGACGTTGCTTCCAGAAGTAGTCTGAAACTCAGTAGTGAGTGTTGCAACCAAGGACAGACGATTTTTACACGCTGCGCCCTTCAGCACTCAGCAGTCCCGTTCTACGAGCTTGTTTGGCCTACCACTTTGCGACTGAGCCATTATTGCTCCTAGGCATTTCCACAATAACAGCACATACAGTTGACCGGGGCGGCTCCAGGAGGGCAAAAATTTGACGAACTGACTTATTGGAAAACAGGCAACCATGTTGAAAGTACCTGAGCTCTTCAGTAAGGCCATTCTGCTGCCAATGTTTGTCTATGAAGATTGCATGGCTGTGTGCTCGATTGTATACACCTGTAAGCAATGGGTGTGGCTGAAATAGCCAAATCCACTAATATGAAGGGGTGTCCACATACTTTTGTATACAGTGCATTTGGAAAGTATTCAGACCCCTTGACTTTTTCCACATTTTGATATGTTGCAGGCTAATTCTAAAATTGATTGTATACATTTTTTGCCTCATCAATACTCCATGAAGACAAAGCGAAAACTGTTTTTTTTTTACATTTTCGCACATTTATTCAAAATAAAAACAGAAATGCATTAATTACGTAAGTATTCAGACCCTTTGCTATGAGACTCGAAATTGAACTCAGGTGGTTCCTGTTTCCATTGATCATCCTTGATGTTTTTATGACTTGATTGGATAACACCTGTGATAAATTCAATTTATTGCGCATGATTTGGAAAAGCACACACCTGTCTATATAAGGTCCCACAGAAAGGTACCAAAAAAATGTCTGCAGCATTGAAGGTCCACAAGAACACAGTGGCCTCCATCATACTTAAATGACGGATGCGACTCATCAGTAAAAGGCACATGACAGCCCGCTTGGAGTTTGCCAAAAGGCACCTAAAGGACTGTCAGACCATGACATACAAAATTCTCTGGTCTGATGAAACCAATATTTAACTCTTTGTCCCGAATTCTAAGCGTCATGTCTGGAGGAAACATGGCACCATACATACGGTGAAGCTTGGTAATGGCAGCATCATGCTGTGGGGATGCTTTTCAAAGGCAGGGATAGGGAGACTCGTCAGGGTCGAGGGAAAGAAGAACTGAGTTAAGTACAGAGATATCCTTGAGGAAAACCTACTCCAAAGTGCTCAGGAAGTCAGACTGGGGCGAAGGTTCACCTTCCAGCAGGACAACGACCCTAAGAGCACAGCCAAGACAAGGCAGAAGTGGCTTTGGGACAAGTCTCTGAATGTCCTTAAGTGGCCGATTAAACATCTTGAACCCGATCGAACAGCTCTGGAGAGACCTAACAATAGGGACGCTCCCCGTCAAACCTGACAGAGCTTAAGAAGATTGTCATTATGGGGTATTGTGTGTATATTGATGAGGGGGAAAAACTATTTAATCTATTTTAGAATAAAGCTGTAACGTAACAAAATGTGGAAAGTCAAGGGGTCTGAATACTTTCCGAATGCACTGTATATACAGTGCCTTGCAAAAGTATTCATCCCCCTTGGCATTTTTCCTATTTTTTTGCATTACAACCTGTAATTTAAATGGATTTTTATTTGGATTTCATGTAATGGACATACACAAAATAGTCCAAATTGGTGAAGTGAAATGAAAAAACAAATACTTGTTTGTAGCTTTTTGTCCAAGGAAAACGCTAATTCTGGCTCAAATCCAACACCTATCATCACCCCGAGAATATCATCCCTTGGTGGTGGCGCATCATGCTGTGGGGATGTTTTTAATCGTCAGGGACTGGGAAACTGGTCAGAATTGAAGGAATGATGGATGGCGCTAAATACAGGGACATTATTGAGGGAAACCTGTTTCCTGTCTTCCAGAGATTTGAGACTGGGATGGAGATTCATCATCCAGCAGGACAATGACCCTGATTATACTGCTAAAGCAACACTTGAGTGGTTTAAGGGGAAACATTTAAATGTCTTGGAATAGCCTAGGCAAAGCCCAGACCTCAATTCAATTGAGAATCTATTGTATGACATAAAGATCGCTGTACCCTTTCAACTTGAAGGAGCTGGAGCAGTTTTGCCTTGAAGAATGGGCAAAAATCCCAGTGCCAAGCTTATAGAGACATACCCCAAGAGATTTGCAGCTGTAATTGCTTCAAAAGGTTCCTCTACATAGTATTGACTTTGGGAGGGTGAATAGTTATGCACGCTCAAGTTCTCTTTTTTTGTATTATTTCTTGTTTGTTTCACAAGAAAAATATTTTGCATCTTCAAAGTGGTAGGGATGTTGTGTAAATCAAATGATACAAACCCCCCAAAAATCTATTTTAATTCCAGGTTGTCAGGCATCAAAATAGGAAAAATGCCCAAGGGCTGAATACTTTCGCAAGCCACTGTAGTGTATTTTAGAATAATTCTGACTATTTTGAGGAAGTGTTTCTGGTTATGCTGTTACTACGGTGGCTCAAGAGGGACAAAGAACAACTTTTATTTTGTCTACATCATTTTTTGATTCTTTATTTTGTATAGTTAATGTATGTTGACAATATGTCTACATTATGAATCAATCATAATGTTTAAATATCTATATTATATATAGCAGCAAAAGATCTGAATTGAATTCCGTCATTACAATAAAGCCTTGTTCATACTGGCAGTTTAAGTGATTCTGTCACGTTCACTGTCTTCAAACTCCCTGTCATAGATGAGACAAAGCGCAGCATGCATGTAATTCCATTTTTTTTTAATAAAGTGAAACCTTCACAAAAAAAAACAGGTAAACAGAAACCGAATGTGACGCAACCGTGGCGCACACAAACACATAGAAAATAAATAATTACCCACAACATTAGGTGGGTAAAAGGCTGCCTAAGTATGATTCCCAATCAGAGACAACGATAGACAGCTGGCTCTGATTGGGAACCACACTCGGCCAAAAACAGAGAATGCCCACCAAAATTACACCCTGACCTAATCAAATAGAGAAATAAAACGGCTCTCTAAGGTCAGGGTGTGACAGATACCAATCCTGCAGTCTGAACTGCCAAAAAAGCACATGTAATTGGATATTTCAAGACATATTTCAAACCATCTCCGTAGGTGGTTTGAAATCAGATACAAATCTGATTCCTATTCATGCGACTTGTCTGAACGGTCCAATCGGATTTATTTGCCCTCAAGTGGTTTTTATACTGTTATTTGGCACTTATTGTTGCTTTTTATATACTCTGTTGACAGTTTGTGGTAGCTAAATAGCTAGTTTATTGTTCACAAACACATTTATGAATGTGCTAGAAAGCTAAACAGATATCTAGCTAGGTAGTTGACTGCTGTGGCTAGCCAAAAAGGACTTGTTTTGAAAGTTGGATAATTTTATCCTTTGAGGCTTTACATATGTTCTTACACTATGATGTTGAACATTCAAAGTAACTGGGAAACGTCCATGGCAGCCATTGTTGTCACCTTAGCTTGCTACATAACTTCTGAGTGATAGGAAGCACAAGCACCACCACCAATCAGCCTACGCCACTGTGCACACACCCATAGTAACTATGACAACAAGTGTAGTCAACTCAGCAAATGACTGCTGTCTGAAAACATGCAAATCCCATGTGGTCACTTGTAACTTGCTGTTTGGGCAGTCAGTACTCCAAAACTGATTTGAAAAACAAAAAGGATTTGAGCGTTAAGGCCTGCGGTGTGAACAAGGCTAAAGCGTCCTCAATCAACCTTAGTATAAAAGACTGTTCTACAAACCTGAACGGCATATTTGATCGTTTGAATGATTCATCATGTGCTATGACACTGCAATCACATTACCATTTTCATGATACTGAGGACAATATTTAGGACTAGGCTACTTCTTTCAGGGAAACGTCTTTAGCAAGATCTCACTCTGACTTTGTTAAGCAGAATGATGCAATAATTACAGGAAGCTATGATAAATGTTTCATAAACAGCAATGGATATTGTACAATGCCTACAAAGTATACAACGTTTTACAACTTAACATTGAAGGCTGCCATATGTCTTACTTGTTCTGTGAAACACTTAAAACACAACAAAAAAAGTTGCAGGTGTTGCAGAAAAGAGATTTATAAAAAGCCTCACTGTGAACTCTTTCATCTCCCAGTGGAAATAATCAACTACAGTATTCCCGCTCTGCCCACTTTTCCCTGTTTTCTCACCCGGTTTCTCCTCTGATGAATACAAAAGCAGTTGAATAAATACTGCATTCACAGAATAGAGTTAAGAATAGGAACGTACAAAGACAGAATAAACTGCCATTTTATTAAAAGACATAGAACAAACCGCCAATTTAGAGAGTCAGTGAGGCTACAGACAGAGCACTTAATAGATCCTGTCGTGTAGAGAGGTGATCCAAAGGAATATATGCACATCTATTTTGTTAATGCATGACAAATAGAAGAACGATGACAAGTAGAGAAGTTTGTTTACTGCTTTATGCTGTAGCGTTAGAGCATAAGACGTTATAGCAAATACATCCAGATTGACCAATTATCTGCCGTGATGTAAATAATGGTCCAATAAGCCAAATTGTAACTTCTGTAAAGGGATGGGGATGCATTGTCTTTAAGTTACTCCTTAAGTCTATGGGCCCTAAACAGTCTCTTAAAAATAAAAGAGTATACTGTACAAACACTGTGATTGGATACAAAAGACTGTTAGCTCCACTCAGCTCCTCATCTTGGGTTGTTTCTGTTGGCATGAGTGGCCTTATTCATGGTCTGAGGATGACAATAGCAGATGGGACATTAGCAACTAATCATAAGAGATCAGGTGAGTGAGTTAACCTTCCTGTTGTGTTTGTTTCCTTGTTAATTAATTCTGTGTTCCCGGGCCAAAATGTCCGCCTCATTATAGCTAGTTATAAATCCATAATAACACATATATTATCACCTAATGTTGTGTTAGATCTTTTTATCAACTTAACTTATTGTGAACATGATACATTTTGAACTTCTATTCACTATTTATGGCCTGTAGGCCTCATTGACCTGAGCTCATACAATTGGTTTCAAAGTTTTAAAAAGCATCATGTAGGAATTATTTTGAGTATAACAAATACTCAGATGAAACATATTGTGCTATTTATCACAGACTCCTTTGTGGCAAAGTTTAACAATGACATTTGTTTTGAAAACATTTCAAATTTTAAATAGTGGCACATAATATAACTACACATGAAAACGTTACCATATTACAAAATGTATGCCTGAACACATTAAAGAACAACAGTAACAATAACAGTATTACTAACAATAACAAAAACATACAAATGTCACATTCTGTCAATCAATGGTGGTTACATTTTGTGTGTTCTCATGCACATGTTGGACAATACCTGGTGGTTGTTGCATGTGCATTACAAATATATGCAGTGCATTTATGGCACATAATGCTTGTTTTGACATCTCTTGGTGCAAAAAGATTACACAGCTTCCTTTTGTCTCTTTTGTCTCTGGCGGTGGATGATCTTGCTTCTGGCCCTTGTACAGTGCCTTGCGAAAGTATTCGGCCCCCTTGAACTTTGCGACCTTTTGCCACATTTCAGGCTTCAAACATAAAGATATAAAACTGTATTTTTTTGTGAAGAATCAACAACAAGTGGGACACAATCATGAAGTGGAACGACATTTATTGGATATTTCAAACTTTTTTAACAAATCAAAAACTGAAAAATTGGGCATGCAAAATTATTCAGCCCCTTTACTTTCAGTGCAGCAAACTCTCTCCAGAAGTTCAGTGAGGATCTCTGAATGATCCAATGTTGACCTAAATGACTAATGATGATAAATACAATCCACCTGTGTGTAATCAAGTCTCCGTATAAATACACCTGCACTGTGATAGTCTCAGAGGTCTGTTAAAAGCGCAGAGTGCATCATGAAGAACAAGGAACACACCAGGCAGGTCCGAGATACTGTTGTGAAGAAGTTTAAAGCCGGATTTGGATACAAAAAGATTTCCCAAGCTTTAAACATCCCAAGGAGCACTGTGCAAGCGATAATATTGAAATGGAAGGAGTATCAGACCACTGCAAATCTACCAAGACCTGGCCGTCCCTCTAAACTTTCAGCTCATACAAGGAGAAGACTGATCAGAGATGCAGCCAGGAGGCCCATGATCACTCTGGATGAACTGCAGAGATCTACAGCTGAGGTGGGAGACTATGTCCATAGGACAACAATCAGTCGTATATTGCACAAATCTGGCCTTTATGGAAGAGTGGCAAGAAGAAAGCCATTTCTTAAAGATATCCATAAAAAGTGTCGTTTAAAGTTTGCCACAAGCCACCTGGGAGACACACCAAACATGTGGAAGAAGGTGCTCTGGTCAGATGAAACCAAAATTGAATTTTTTGGCAAGAATGCAAAACGTTATGTTTGGCGTAAAAGCAACACAGCTCATCACCATGAACACACCATCCCCACTGTCAAACATGGTGGTGGCAGCATCATGGTTTGGGCCTGCTTTTCTTCAGCAGGGACAGGGAAGATGGTTAAAATTGAATGGAAGATGGATGGAGCCAAATACAGGACCATTCTGGAAGAAAACCTGATGGAGTCTGCAAAAGACCTGAGACTGGGATGGAGATTTGTCTTCCAACAAGACAATGATCCAAAACATAAAGCAAAATCTACAATGGAATGGTTCAAAAATAAACATATCCAGGTGTTAGAATGGCCAAGTCAAAGTCAAGACCTGAATCCAATCGAGAATCTTTGGAAAGAACTGAAAACTGCTGTTCACAAATGCTCTCCATCCAACCTCACTGAGCTCGAGCTGTTTTGCAAGGAGGAATGGGAAAAAATGTCAGTCTCTCGATGTGCAAAACTGATAGAGACATACCCCAAGCGACTTACAGCTGTAATCGCAGCAAAAGGTGGCGCTACAAAGTATTATCTTAAGGGGGCTGAATAATTTTGCACACCCAATTTTTCAGTTTTAGATTTGTTAAAAAAGTTTGAAATATCCAATAAATGTCGTTCCACTTCATGATTGTGTCCCACTTGTTGTTGATTCTTCACAAAAAAATACAGTTTTATATCTTTATGTTTGAAGCCTGAAATGTGTCATAAGGTCGCAAAGTTCAAGGGGGCCGAATACTTTCGCAAGGCACTGTATATCTCTCACCAATCCAGCAGAGCATGGTGTTGGAGGAAGGTGTTGGTACCTTTGAATGAGGGGTGCCACCATGGCTTTCCCCAGATCTTCTAGGAATAGTCTCGTCTTGAAGAATTTCCCCTGCTTCCAGCCTGGATTCACCTCCATCCACACCACAAACGCGTTATAGGCCAACACTTCTAGGATGTCGAAGAACATCACCATGGGCCAACGTGCCGTCATCCTCTTACAAGAGTATGTGCCACTAACCTACAAAAGTGCAACAACCAGTAAATAAAATAATGAGTACATACAAGTGATATTTCATGTTTTGCATAGTAAAGTGAAAAATTGCATCAATAGCATTGTTTTAATTTATCACATCTAAAACATATTTACATATTAAAATTGAAAAGATTAGTGGAATCTGTGTTGGTAGCTGGACAGTTAGGATGACTGACAGTGAAGGTAAACAGGAGGAATGAGGGATGCCACCGCGGAAAATAAGTATTTGGTCAGTAACAGAAGTTTATCTCAATACTTTGTTATATACCTGTCAGGATTTGGCCAGGGTTGTTCCGGGTTTTGGTCACTAGATGCCCCCATTGTGCTTTTTGACCTTATGTTTTTTCCCTTGTTCCCCATTATTATTTGCACCTGTGCCTCGTTTCCTCTGATGGTATTTAAACCCTTAGTTTCCCTCAGTTCTGTGCTCTGTGTTTGTATGTTAGCACCCAGCCCTAGTGTTCTGTGTATTCTTGTCGATTCCGGTGGATGCTCTTGTGGAATTCTGTTTTTGTTTTTGAGTATCTCTTGAGGCTTTTTTGTGCTATTCCTACCACCTTTTGGATTTGCCATTTTTGTATTGAAGGACTTCTCCTTTTTACTTTATTAAATACACCGTCTTAAGTACTGCTGTGTCTGCCTCATCTTCTGGGTTCTGCTGACTATTCGTGGCTCAGTTGGTTAAGTGACTGTTTGTCACTCCGGAGACCCAGGTTCGTAACCGGGTCCTGACAGAAACACAGAGCCAAAAATGAACCCAGAGGCAGCCAGTTCCCAGGACCTTTTGCCATGCTGTCCCACCACCAGGAGACTGTCCAACGCCACGAAGCCGCCCTGGTTCAGCAAGAGGCCTTAATGGCTAGACATTCTAATCTTCTGTCGGAGATGCTGACTTCCATTAAGCAAATATCTGATCGTCTTACCCCGGCAACAGTTCCCGTCCCAGTACCTCAGATTCACGTACCCATGGCAGTTAACCCCCTGGCTGAACCTCGTCTTCCACCTCCCCAACGGTTCTCAGGTGATCCAAGTGCTTGTAAAGGGTTTCTCACCCAATGTTCTCTCTCCTTTGAGCTACAACCCTCGTCGTTTCCCACCGACCGGTCTAAGATCGCTTATATCATCACCCTGCTGTCGGAAAAAGCCCTGGCCTGGGCTACTGCTGTGTGGGATGCCCATAGTTCCTGCTGTGCCAGCTACTCTGCCTTTGCTGAGGAATTCAAACGAGTGTTTCAAGGCCCAAGCAGTGGTTCTGACTCAGCCAAACAGCTCCTGACTCTCCACCAAGGTTGGCGCAGCGTGACGGACTATGCCATCCAGTTCCGCACGGTGGCAGCAGCAAGTGGCTGGAACAACGAGGCGCTCACGGTGTGCTTTCTGAAAGGCCTTTCCGACACTATCCAAGATGAACTGGCCACTCGGGAACCACCGGACAATCTCGAGTCCCTGATCAAGTTGGCCTCACGCATTGACCAGCGTCTGAGAGAGAGAGAACTCAACCGTAGACCTCTAGCCCCTATCAGTCCCAGCTTCGAGTCCCCACCTTTATCCTCGCTGGCTCCATCGGAACCCATGCAGATTGGACGCATCTCCCAGGCTGAGAGAGACCGCCGGATGAGGGAGCGACGCTGTCTATATTGCGGCAAACCGGGCCATTTCCGTTCCACGTGTCCCGGGCTCCAGGGAAACGCTCTGTCCCGTACAGACCGGGGGAACTGTAACAGGAAACATAACCTCCTCCCATCCGTCCAACTCCCGTCTGCTCATTCCAGTCACCCTCTCCTGGGACAACCACAAGCTTCACCTTCAAGCCTTGGTAGACTCTGGAGCCGCAGGTAACTTCATGGATGGTGTCTGGGCGAAGGAGAATGGCGTTCCCATTGGAAGCCCTTTGGGATCTGGACTTGTCACTCATGTCACTACCTCCTTGCGACTTTCAGTTTCACAACACCAGGAATTGATGAACTTTCATTTGATCTCCTGTTCCGAGTTCCCTCTCGTCCTTGGATACCCCTGGCTTCACAGCCATAACCCTCACATCGACTGGTCTGTGGGCACTATCAAGCAGTGGGGTCCTACGTGCCAAGCTACTTGTATTTTCCAGAATTCCCCGAGTTCTACTCCCGAGTCTTTAGAATCCATCGACCTGACCCGAGTTCCCGAGTGTTACCATGACCTCAAACTGGTGTTTAGCAAACAGAGGGCCATCATGCTACCACCCCATAGACCTTACGATTGCCCCATCGACCTGTTTCCGGGCACTTGCCCCCCCAGGGGTCGGATCTTTTCCCTATCTCCACCTGAACGAGCTGCTATGGATACCTACATCAAGGACGCTCTGGAAGCAGGCCTCATGCGTCCATCCACCTCCCCGGCGGGAGCAGGGTTTTTCTTTGTGGCCAAGAAAGACGGTGGATTACGTCCTTGCATCGACTACCGGGGACTCAATGCCATAACCGTCCGTAACCGTTACCCGCTACCCCTTATGGCCACAGCCTTCGAGCTGCTCCAGGAAGCAGTTGTTTTCACTAAGCTTGACCTGCGGAACGCATACCATCTTGTGCGGATCAGACCTGGTGACGAGTGGAAGACCGCTTTCAACACGCCTACTGGTCACTATGAATACTTGGTGATGCCCTTCGGCCTGACCAACGCCCCAGCGGTGTTCCAAGCGCTCATAAACGATGTGCTTAGGGATATGCTTAACATATTTGTGTTCGTTTACTTGGATGACATCCTCATCTTTTCGAGCTCCCTTCAAGAACACACTAAGCATGTCAGACAAGTACTCAAACGCCTCCTGGACAGCCATCTGTACGTTAAGCCGGAAAAATGTGAATTCCATTCATCCCGAGTACAATTCCTGGGATTTGTAGTGGAACCCGGTCGAGTCCAAATGGACCCCAGGAAGGTAGGGGCGGTAGCGGATTGGCCCACCCCAAATCCGTTAAGGAAGTTCAGCGTTTCCTGGGCTTCACAAACTTTTACCGCAAGTTCATCAAGAACTTCAGCTTGGTGGCAGCCCCTCTCTCAGCTTTAACCAAGGGTGGCAATGCAAGGTTTTTGTGGGGAAGAGAAGCTGAGACGGCCTTCCAAGGACTCAAGCAGCGCGTTCTCTCTGCTCCCATCCTGATACTACCGACTACGGATGAACCATTTGTGGTGGAGGTAGACGCATCAGAGGTTGGTGTTGGAGCTGTCCTGTCTCAGAGGGGTGAAGACAAGAAGCTTCATCCGTGCGCTTTCTTCTCACACCGGCTTACCCCGACTGAGAGGAACTACGATGTGGGGGATCGTGAACTCCTAGCGGTTAAGATGGCATTGAAGGAATGGAGACACTGGCTCGAGGGGGCTTCTCACCCGTTTCAAGTGCATACGGACCACAAAAATCTGGAGTATATCCAGCAGGCGAAGCGGTTGAACTCTAGACAAGCTAGATGGTCTCTTTTCTTCAATCGATTCCAGTTTATCCTCACCTATCGGCCCAGGTCGAAGAATCTCAAACCGGATGCCCTGTCCCGAGTCTACGCTCCTGCCATTCGAGATGACACGGACATGCCTGTCCTTCCTGCTGCTAAGATTGTGGCTCCGATCTCGTGGCAAGTTGAGGATACCGTGAGACGTGCTCAAGCTAGCGAACCGGACCCGAAAGGAGGTCCTGCCAATCGGTTGTTTGTCCCCAAGGCAGTGAGGACTCAGGTCCTTCTGTGGGGCACTCCTCTCGCCTCACCTGTCATCCGGGCGTAGGTCGCACCTTGGAGTTCATCCAGCGTAAGTTCTGGTGGCCTACCATAAGAGAAGACGTTGCCACTTTCGTCAATGCCTGTCCCGTGTGCTGCCAGGGCAAATCTTCTCACCTCCGCCCTCAAGGACTGCTTCACCCTTTACCTGTTCCCCACAGACCCTGGTCCCATATCCCATTGGACTTTATTACTGGACTTCCTCCATCCCATGGCAATACTACTATCCTAGTCATAATCGACAGGTTTTCAAAGGCGGCCAGGTTCGTCCCTCTGACTAAGTTACCTTCTGCCAAGGAAACGGCTGAGTTGGTAATTAATCATGTGTTCCGAGTCTTCGGCATTCCTCAAGATATGGTTTCTGACAGAGGTCCCCAGTTCGCCTCAAGGTTTTGGAAGGCCTTCTGCCAACTCATGGGGGCTTCTGCCAGTCTATCTTCAGGGTACCATCCGGAGTCCAACGGCCAAACAGAGAGGATGAATCAAGAGCTGGAAACCACCCTCCGATGTATGACTCGTGACAACCCGTCCACATGGTCATCCTTTATTGTTTGGGCCGAATACGCGCACAACACCTTGCGCTCCTCCTCCACTGGTATGTCCCCGCACGAGTGTCAGTTTGGCTATGCTCCTCCATTGTTCCCGGACCAGGAGGCAGAAGTCAGAGTGCCTTCAGCCTTGAAGTTCGTCAGACGCTGTCGGCTTATGTGGAGGAAGACCCGTCTTAATCTTATGCGTTCCTCACAGAGGTACCAACAACAAGCCAACAGACGTCGCCGTCCCGGGCCTACCCTGCGCCCCGGCCAGAGAGTCTGGCTCTCCACAAGAGACTTACCTCTACGGGTGGAGTCTCGCAAGCTGTCCCAAAAATACATCGGTCCCTTCAAGGTTGCCAGGAGAGTTAACCCAGTTTCTTATCGCCTACACTTACCCAGATCCCTTAAGATTAATCCCACATTTCACATTTCATTGTCCCATTGTCCCGGCAGACAGACCTCCCCCTCCGCCTCGTGTCATTGGAGGCCAGCCGGCTTATACCGTCCATCGGATACTGGATTCCCGCCGGGTGCAGCGGTCCTGGCAGTATCTGGTGGACTGGGAAGGCTACGGTCCCGAGGAGCGCTCCTGGGTTCCTGCCAAAGACATCCTGGACCCTGACCTCATTCGTCAGTTCAGGGCCCTCCACCCTGAGAGAGCTGGTAGGAACGTCAGGAGCCGTTCCTAGGGGGGGGGATTCTGTCAGGATTTGGCCAGGGTTGTTCCGGGTTTTGATCACTAGATGCCCCCATTGTGCTTTTTGACCTTATGTTTTTTCCCTTGTTCCCCATTATTATTTGCACCTGTGCCTCGTTTCCCCTGATTGTATTTAAACCCTTAGTTTCCCTCAGTTCTGTGCTCTGTGTTTGTATGTTAGCACCCAGCCCTAGTGTTCTGTGTTTTCTTGTCGATTCCGGTGGATGCTCTTGTGGAATTCTGTTTTTGTTTTTGAGTATCTCTTGAGGCTTTTTTGTGCTATTCCTACCACCTTTTGGATTTGCCATTTTTGTATTGAAGGACTTCTCCTTTTTACTTTATTAAATACACCGTCTTAAGTACTGCTGTGTCTGCCTCATCTTCTGGGTTCTGCTTACTATTCGTGGCTCAGTTGGTTAAGTGACTGTTTCTCACTTCGGAGACCCAGGTTCGTAACCGGCTCCTGACAATACCCTTTGTTGGCAATGACAGAGGTCAAACGTTTTCTGTAAATCTTCGCAAGGTTTTCACACACTGTTGCTGGTATTTTGTCCCATTTCTCCATGCAGATCTCCTCTAGAGCAGTGATGTTTTGGGGCTGTTGCTGGGCAACACGGACTTTCAACTCCCTCCAAACATTTTCTATGGGGTTGAGATCTGGAGACTGGCTCGGCCACTCCAGGACCTTGGAATGCTTCTTACGAAGCCAATCCTTCGTTGCCCGGGCGGTGTATTTGGGATCATTGTCATGCTGAAAGACCCAGCCACGTTTCATCTTCAATGCCCTTGCTGATGGAAGGAGGTTTTCACTCAAAATCTCACAATACATGGCCCCATTCATTCTTTCTTTTACACGGATCAGTCGTCCTGGTCCCTTTGCAGAAAAACAGCCGCAAAGCATGATGTTTCCACCCCCATGCTTCACAGTAGGTATGGTGTTCTTTGGATGCAACTCAGCATTCTTTGTCCTCCAAACACGACGAGATGAGTTTTTACCAAAAAGTTCTATTTTGGTTTCATCTGACCATATGACATTCTCCCAATTTTCTTCTGGATCATCCAAATGCTCTCTAGCAAACTTCAGGCGGGCATGTACTGGCTTAAGCAGGGGGACACATCTGGCACTGCAGGATTTGAGTCCCTGGCGGCGTAGTGTGTTACTGATGGTAGGCTTTGTTTGTTTGGTCCCAGCTCTCTGTAGGTCATTCACTAGGTCCCCCCGTGTTGTTCTGGGATTTTTGCTCACCGTACTTGTGATCATTTTGACCCCACGGGGTGAGATTTTGTGTGGAGCCCCAGATCGAGGGAGATTATCAGTGGTCTTGTATGTCTTCCATTTCCTAATAATTGCTCCCACAGTTGATTTCTTCAAACAAAGCTGCTTACCTATTGCAGACCCAGTCTTCCCAGCCTGGTGCAGGTCTACAATTTTGTTTCTGGTGTCCTTTGACAGCTTTTTGGTCTTGGCCATAGTGGAGTTTGGAGTGTGACTGTTTGAGGTTGTGGACAGGTGTCTTTTATACTGATAACAAGTTCAAACAGGTGCCATTAATACAGGTAACAAGTGGAGGACAGAGGAGCCTCTTAATTTCTTCGATATAGCGGTCGCTCTTTTAATTTTTGGATAAAAAAACATTCCCATTTTAATTAAACAAGATATTTTGTCACGAAAAGATGCTTTGGAAAGAAAACACTCGGACGTTTCCAAAACTGCAAAGATATTATCTGTGAGTGCCACAGAACTTATGCTACAGGTGAAACCAAGATGAAATTTCAAACAGGAAATGGCCCAGATTCTGAAGGCGCTGTGTTCCAATGTCTCCTTATATGGCTGTGAATGCGCCAGGAATGAGCCTACACTTTCTGTCATTTCCCCAAGGTGTCTGCAGCATTGTGACGTATTTGTAGGCATATCATTGGAAGATTGACCATAAGAGACTACATTTACCAGGTGTCCACATGGTATCCTCCGTCGAAATGATAGCGCAATCTCCAGCTGCGTCCACTTTTCCATTCGGTTCAGAGGAGAAAGGCAACTGCCACGAATGATTTATCATCGAATAGATATGTGAAAAACACCTTGAGGATTGATTCTAAACAATGTTTGCCATGTTTCTGTCGATATTATGGAGTTAATTTGGAAAAAAGTTTGGCGTTGTTTTTTCATAGCCAAACGTGATGAACAAAACGGAGCGATTTCTCCTACACAAATAAACTTTTTGGAAAAACTGAACATTTGCTATCTAACTGAGAGTCTCCTCATTGAAAACATACGAAGTTCTTCAAAGGTAAATTATTTTATTTGAATGCTTTTCTTGTTTTTGTGAAAATGTTGCCTGCTGAATGCTAGGCTAATGCTATGCTAGCTATCAATACCTCTTACACAAATGCTTGTGTAGCGATGGTTGAAAAGCAATTTTTGAAAATCTGAGATGACAGTGTTGTTAACAAAAGGCTAAGCTTGTGAGTGAATATATTTCTTTCATTTCATTTGCGATTTTCATGAATAGTTAACGTTGCGTTATGCTAATGAGCTTGAGGCTATGATTACGCTCCCGGATACGGGATTGCACGACGCTAGAGGTTGAAGAAGAAGTTATAGGTCTGTGAGAGCCAGAAATCTTGCTTGTTAGTAGGTGACCAAATACTTATTTTCCACCATAATTTGCAAATAAATTCATAAAAAATAAAAAATGATTTTTTTTTCATTTTGTCTGTCATAATTGAAGTGTACCTATGATGAAAATTACAGGCCTCTCTCATCTATTTAAGTGGGAGAACTTGCACAATTGGTGGCTGACTAAATACTTTTTTACCCCACTGTATTTACTGGGTCGTCTGGGCTGCATAACAAAGGAAACAGAATTACAGGTATCCAATCAAATTCATAATCACAAAGATGTAACGGCGTTCTTCGTTTGTCGCAAGAAAGTCGGACCGAAATGCAGCGTGTAGGTTACTCATGTTTATTAGTGAAACAAACAAACGAACTATACATGAATAACTAATAAATACAAAACAACAAACGGAACGTGAAACCTATTACTGTTATGTACTTGAGTGAAGACCCAAAAGCGGTTTTAACAGAAAACAGAGTTCTTTAATGAAAAACAGGAATGGCATAAATCCTCTTCCAACGTAGTCAATGGAACAAAAAGAACGTTAGTATAATGCAGGATGCACCTGCCAGGCGGACTCCGACAGGATAGGACAAGGTGGAAGCAAACGGGACGACAGCTTGCTTCTGGCATCAAAAACACAAACAAGAATCAGACACTGAAAGTAGCAGGAACAGAGAGAGAAATAGAGACCTAATCAGAGGGGGAAGAGAGAACAGGTGGGAAAGAGTGAATGAGCTAGTTAGGGGAGATGTAGAACAGCTGAAGAATGAGAGACAGAGAAGGTAACCTAAAAAGACCAGCAGAGAGAGACAGAGTGAAGAGAAAGGACAGGAACAGACATAACAAGACATGACAGTACCCCCCACTCACCGAGCGCCTCCTGGCGCACTCGAGGAGGAAACCTGGCGGCAACGGAGGAAATCATCGATCAGCGAACGGTCCAGCACGTCCCGAGAGGGAACCCAACTCCTCTCCTCAGGACCGTACCCCTCCCAATCCACTAGGTACTGATGACCACGGCCCCGAGGGCGCATGTCCAAAATCTTACGAACCCTGTAGATGGGTGCGCCCTCGACAAGGATGGGGGGGAGGGACGAGCGGGGGCGCGAAGAACGGGCTTAACACAGGAGACATGGAAGACCGGGTGAACGCGACGAAGATAGCGCGGGAGAAGAAGTCGCACTGCGACAGGATTAATGACCTGAGAAATACGGAACGGACCAATGAACCGCGGGGCCAACTTGCGAGAAGCTGTCTTAAGGGGAAGGTTCTGAGTGGAGAGCCATACTCTCTGACCGCAACAATATCTAGGACTCTTGGTCCTACGCTTATTAGCGGCCCTCACAGTCTGCGCCCTATTACGGCAAAGTGCCGACCTGACCCCCTTCCAGGTGCGCTCGCAACGCTGGACAAAAGCCTGAGCGGAGGGGACGCAGGACTCGGCGAGCTGAGATGAGAACAGCGGAGGCTGGTACCCGAGGCTACTCTGAAAAGGAGATAGACCGGTAGCAGACGAGGGAAGCGAGTTGTGGGCGTACTCTGCCCAGGGGAGCTGTTCTGACCAAGACGCAGGGTTACGAAAAGAAAGACTGCGTAAAATGCGACCAACAGTCTGATTGGCCCGTTCGGCTTGACCGTTAGACTGGGGATGAAAGCCGGACGAGAGACTGACGGAAGCCCCAATCAAACGGCAAAACTCCCTCCAAAATTGAGACGTGAACTGCGGGCCTCTGTCGGAAACGACGTCAGACGGAAGGCCATGAATTCGGAAAACATTCTCGATAATGATCTGAGCCGTCTCCTTAGCAGAAGGGAGCTTATCGAGAGGAATGAAATGAGCCGCCTTAGAGAATCTATCGACAACCGTAAGAATAACTGTCTTCCCGCTGATGAAGGCAGTCCGGTGATAAAATCTAAAGCGATGTGAGACCACGGTCGAGAGGGAATGGGAAGCGGTCTGAGACGGCCGGCAGGAGGAGAGTTCCCAGTTTTAGTCTGCGCGCAGACCGAACAAGCGGCGACAAATCGACGCGCGTCACGTTCCCGAGTGGGCCACCAGAAACGCTGGCGAATGGAAGCGAGCGTACCCCGAACGCCGGGGTGGCCGGCTAACTTGGCAGAGTGGGCCCACTGAAGAACGGCCAGACGAGTAGGAACGGGAACGAACAGAAGGTTCCTAGGACAAGCTCGCGGCGACGGAGTGTGAGCGAGTGCTTGCTTTACCTGCCTCTCAATTCCCCAGACAGTCACCCCGACAACACGCCCCTCAGGGAGAATCCCTCGGGGTCGGTGGAGACCTCAGAAGAACTGAAGAGACGAGATAAAGCATCAGGCTTGGTGTTTTTGAGCCCGGACGATAAGAAATAACAAACTCGAAACGAGCGAAAAACAGAGCCCAACGAGCCTGACGCGCATTAAGTCGTTTGGCTGAACGGATGTACTCAAGGTTCCTATGGTCAGTCCAAACGACAAAAGGAACGGTCGCCCCCTCCAACCACTGTCGCCATTCGCCCAGGGCTAAGCGGATGGCGAGCAGTTCGCGATTACCAACATCATAGTTACGTTCTGACGGCGATAAGCGATGAGAGAAAAACGCGCAAGGATGGACCTTGCCGTCAGAGAGAGAGCGCTGAGAAAGAATGGCTCCCACGCCCACCTCTGACGCGTCAACCTCAACAACAAACTGACTAGAGATGTCAGGTGTAACAAGAATAGGTGCGGATGTAAAACGATTCTTAAGAAGATCAAAAGCTCCCTGGGCGGAAACGGACCACTTAAAGCACGTCTTAACAGAAGTAAGGGCTGTGAGGGGAGCTGCCACCTGACCGAAATTACGGATGAAACGACGATAGAAATTAGCGAAGCCCAGAAAGCGCTGCAGCTCGACGCGTGACTTAGGAACGGGCCAATCAATGACAGCCTGGACCTTAGCGGGGTCCATCTTAATGCCCTCAGCGGAAATAACGGAACCGAGAAAAGGGACAGAGGCGGCATGAAAAGTGCACTTCTCAGCCTTCACATAAAGACAGTTCTCCAAAAGGCGCTGGAGGACGCGTCGCACGTGCTGAACATGAATCGAGAGAGACGGTGAAAAAATCAGGATATCGTCCATGTAAACGAAAACAAAAATGTTCAGCATGTCTCTCAGGACGTCGTTAACTAGTGCCTGAAAGACAGCTGGAGCGTTAACGAGGCCGAAAGGAAGAACCCGGTATTCAAAGTGCCCTAACGGAGTGTTAAACGCCGTCTTCCACTCGTCCCCCTCCCTGATGCGCACGAGATGGTAGGCGTTACGAAGGTCCAATTTGGTGAAAAACCTGGCTCCCTGCAGGATCTCGAAGGCTGAAGACATAAGAGGAAGCGGATAACGATTCTTAACTGTTATGTCATTCAGCCCTCGATAATCCACGCATGGGCGCAGGGACCCGTCCTTCTTCTGAACAAAAAAACCCCCGCTCCGGCGGGAGAGGAGGAGGAGACTATGGTACCGGCGTCGAGCGAAACCGACAAATAATCCTCGAGAGCCTTACGTTCGGGAGCCGACAGAGAGTATAATCTACCCCGGGGGAGTAGTTCCCGGAAGGAGATCAATACTACAGTCATACGACCGGTGTGGAGGGAGAGAAGTGGCCTTGGAACGACTGAACACCGTGCGCAGATCGTGATACTCCTCCGGCACCCCTGTCAAATCGCCAGGCTCCTCCTGTGAAGAAGAGACAGAGGAAACAGGAGGGATAGCAGACATTAAACAGGTCACATGACAAGAAACATTCCAGGATAGGATAGTATTACTAGACCAATTAATAGAAGGGTTATGGCGCACTAGCCAGGGATGACCCAAAACAACAGGTGTAAAAGGTGAACGAAAAATTAAAAAAGAAATGGTTTCGCTATGATTACCAGAGACAGTGAGGGTTAAAGGCAGCGTCTCACGCTGAATCTTGGGGAGAGAACTACCATCTAAAGCGAACAAGGCCGTGGGCTCCCCTAACTGTCTGAGAGGAATGTCATGTTCCCGAGCCCAGGTCTCGTCCATAAAACAGCCCTCCGCCCCAGAGTCTATCAAGGCACTGCAGGAAGCAGATGAACCGGGCCAGCGGAGATGGACCGGAAAGGTAGTGCGTGATCCAGAAGGAGAGGCCTGAGTAGTTGCGCTCACCAGTAGCCCTCCTCTTACTGATGAGCTCTGGCTTTTACTGGACATGAGGTGACAAAATGACCAGCGGAGCCGCAGTAGAGACAGAGGCGATTGGTGATTCTCCGTTCCTTCTCCTTGGCCGAGATGCGGATACCCCCAGCTGCATAGGCTCAGCATCCGAGCCGGCGGAGGAGGGTGGCAGTGATGCGGCAGGTGGCAGTGATGTGGAGAGGGGAGCACGGAGAACGCGAGCTCCTTTCCACGAGCTCGGCGACGAAGATCAAACCGTCGCTCTATGCGAATAGCGAGAGCTATTAAGGAGTCCAGACTGGAAGGAACCTCCCGGGAGAGGATCTCATCCTTAACCTCGACGAGGAGACCCTCCAGAAAACGAGCGAGCAAAGCCGGCTCGTTCCAGTCACTAGAGGCAGCGAGAGTGCGAAACTCAATAGAATAATCCGTTATGGATCGATTCCCCTGACATAGGGAAGACAGGGCCCTGGAAGCCTCCTCCCCAAAAACAGAACGGTCAAAAACCCGTATCATCTCCTCCTTAAAGTCCTGATACTGGTTAATACACTCAGCCCTCGCCTCCCAGATTGCCGTGCCCCACTCACGCGCCCGTCCGGTAAGGAGAGAAATGACGTAGGCGATGCGGGCTGCGCTCCTGGAGTAAGTGTTGGGCTGGAGAGAGAACACCACATCACACTGAGTGAGGAATGAGCGGCACTCAGTGGGCTCCCCAGAGTAACACGGCGGGTTGTTGATCCTGGGCTCCGGAGACTCGGAAACCCTGGAAGTGGGCGGTGGATCGAGGTGGAGTTGGTGAACCTGTCTTGTGAGGTCGGAGACTTGGACGGCCAGGGTCTCAACGGCATGTCGAGCAGCAGACAATTCCTCCTCGTGTCTGCCTAGCATCACTCCCTGGATCTCGACGGCGGAGTGAAAAGGGTCCGGAGTCGCTGGGTCCATTCAGGGTCTGATTCTTCTGTTATGTACTTGAGTGAAGACCCAAAAGCGGTTTTAACAGAAAACAGAGTTCTTTAATGAAAAACAGGAATGGCATAAATCCTCTTCCAACGTAGTCAATGGAACAAAAAGAACGTTAGTATAATGCAGGATGCACCTGCCAGGCGGACTCCGACAGGATAGGACAAGGTGGAAGCAAACGGGACGACAGCTTGCTTCTGGCATCAAAAACACAAACAAGAATCAGACACTGAAAGTAGCAGGAACAGAGAGAGAAATAGAGACCTAATCAGAGGGGGAAGAGAGAACAGGTGGGAAAGAGTGAATGAGCTAGTTAGGGGAGATGTAGAACAACTGAAGAATGAGAGACAGAGAAGGTAACCTAAAAAGACCAGCAGAGAGAGACAGAGTGAAGAGAAAGGACAGGAACAGACATAACAAGACATGACAATTACAGCCTGACTGGTGAAACTAACACAAAGACAGGAACAATCACCCACAAAATACAAAGCGAAACCCAGGCTACCTAAATACGGTTCCCAATCAGAGACAACGAGAATCACCTGACTCTGATTGAGAACCGCCTCAGGCAGCCAAACCTAAGTAACACACACCCCTAATCAGCTACAATCCCAATAACTAAAAAACCCCACTAAGAATACAACAAACAATAAACCCATGTCACACCCTGGCCTGACTAACTAATAAACTAAAACACAAAATACTAAGACCAAGGCGTGACAGAATCCCCCCCCCCTAAGGTGCGGACTCCCGAACGCACCTCAAAACCATAGGGAGGGTCCGGGTGGGCGTCTGTCCATGGTGGCGGTTCCGGCTCCGGACGTGGACCCCACTTCATAAATGTCATTGTTCCTCCCCTTCGCGTCCTGGGATAATCCACCCTCACCGCCGACCATGACCGAATAGTCCTCACCCAGAACCCTACATAACAGAGGAGCAGCTCGTGACTGAGGGGCAGCTCGGGACTGAGGCAGCTCGGGACTGAGGGGCAGCTCGGGACTGAGAAGAAGCCCAGTACTGAGAAGAAGCCCAGTACTGAGAAGAAGCCCAGTACTGAGATGAAGCCCAGCCAGGCAGTTGAATCCGGCAGATCCTGGCTGACTGGCGGATCCTGGCTGACTGGCGGATCCTGACTGACTGGCGGATCCTGGCCGACTGGCGGATCCTGGCCGACTGGCGAATCCTGGCTGACTAGCAGATCCTGGCTGACTGGCGGATCCTGGCTGACTGGCAGATCCTGGCCGACTGGCGGATCCTGGCTGACTAGCAGATCTGGCAGATCCTGGCTGACTGGCGGATCCTGGCTGACTGGCAGATCCTGGCCGACTGGCGGATCCTGGCTGACTGGCAGATCCTGGCCGACTGGCGGATCCTGGCTGACTGGCAGATCCTGGCCGACTGGCGGATCCTGGCTGACTAGCAGATCTGGCAGATCTATGCAGACTGGCAACTCTGGCTGCTCCAAGCAGACTGACAGCTCTGGCTTCCCCATGCAGGCAGGAGGCTCCGGCAGCGCTGTAGAGGAGGAAGGCTCTAGAACCACTGAACAGGCGGGAGACTCCGACAGCGCAGGAGAGGGAGAAAGCGCTGGCTGCGCTGAACAGGCGAGGCGCACTGAAGGCCTGATGCGTGGTGCTGGCACTGGTGGTATTTGGCCGAGGACACGCACAGGAAGCCTAGTGCAGGGAGCTGCTACTGGAGGGCTGGGGTGTGGAGGTGGTACTGGATAGACCGGACCATGCAGGCGCACTGGAGCTCTTGAGCACCGAGCCTGCCCAACCTTACCTGGTTGAATTCTCTCGGTTGCCCTGCCAGTGCTGTGAGGAGAAATAGCCCGCACTGGGCTATGTAGGCGAACCGGAGACACCGAGCGCAAGGCTGGTGCCATGTAAGCCGGCCCAAGGAGACGCACTGGGGACCGGATGCGTAGAGCCGGCTTCATGGCATTTGGCTCGACGCTCAATCTAGCCCGGCCGATACGCGGAGCTGAAATATACCGCACCGGGCTATGCACCCGCACTGGTGACACCGTGCGCACCACTGCATAACACGCTGCCTGCCCGGTCTCTCTAGACCCCCGGTAAGCACAGGGAGATTGCTCAGGTCTCCTACCTGACGCAGCCATACTCCCTGATAGCCCCCCCCCCCAAGAAATGTTTGGGGCTGCTTTTCGGGCTTCCTTGCCAACCGTGTTCCCTCGTATCGTCGGCTCCTATCTCCGGCTGCCTCTGCTCTCCTTAGTGCCTCCACCTGTTGCCATGGGAGGCGATCTCTTCCGGCCAATATCTCCTCCCAAGTGTAACAACCTTTACCATCCAGCACGTCTTCCCATGTCCATGCACCGAATAATTCCTCCTCCCTTTGCTGCTCCAGCTGTCGCTGCCTGTTAACACGCTGCTCGGTCAGAGTGTGGTGGGTGATTCTGTAATGGCGTTCTTCGTTTGTCGCAAGAAAGTCGGACCGAAATGCAGCATGTAGGTTACTCATGTTTATTAGTGAAACAAACAAACGAACTATACATGAATAACTAATAAATACAAAACAACAAACGGAACGTGAAACCTATTACAGCCTGACTGGTGAAACTAACACAGAGACAGGGACAATCACCCACGAAATACAAAGCGAAACCCAGGCTACCTAAATACGGTTCCCAATCAGAGACAACGAGAATCACCTGACTCTGATTGAGAACTGCCTCAGCCAAACCTAAGTAACACACACCCCTAATCAGCTACAATCCCAATAACTAAAAAACCCCACTAAGAATACAACAAACAATAAACCCATGTCACACCCTGGCCTGACTAACTAATAAACTAAAACACAAAATACTAAGACCAAGGCGTGACAAAAGATCAAATCATAACAATCAGTCATTATTAGCATAATTAGGGAATTCAGCAATCCAGTTCATTAAGTCAATAGGAATACTCCTTGAGTCATTTAGGCTCATAACTATTTATCATAATCATGAGAAGAATAATACAAACAATGATCGGTTATTCAAACTATAATCGTAATTAGTTTGATATCAGAATCGATCAGTTCAGCAAACAATGACATTTCCTATTTCACCCTTTCAAGTGTCTTCATGTGTACATGTAATTTCATTACATATTAACCATATATTGATGGCATAATTGGCCTGTGATGATCAGTAGGGCCGTGATCATTGATCATTCACATTACACAATAGGTCTGAAGCGTGTTCTCCAAGCCGCGCTCCGCGGTAATAACTATAAACAATAACTGATGGCCCACTCTCCCGATCGCAACAGATAGTTAAGATGAAAGGTAACAGATTCGGTGGACTTACGCGGATTCATGGACGCACAGAACTTCTGGATTACACGGAGATAAGGAAGAGAAAGCAGCGAGATCGGGCGATGGGGATTTCCTCCTTTTATGGAGTTGAGATCTGTCGGACATTTCCACCTGACCTAATCAAAGCACCTTTGGCCCAGCTGAGCAAGTGGCCATGAAATAAAGGATTCTTCCACCAACTCAATGGTCCTTTTCTACAGCCACCCCAAGAATTTGTTAAATTCCACACTCTTCAAAATGGCTCATTGCTCCCCGTCCTCTGTCATCTCGGGGAGAGGAATTAGTCAGGCGACTGGCCGGATATATGTCCGGTTCTTTACCTGGATCTCCACTAATCTAACATGACCATTGGTCCCAGGCATAGTCTTAGTGACATAGTCATAGGCATAGTCTTAGTCTTAGCCTCCTGCCCATCGGCCAGGAGGCTCGAGGCAGCTGAAGGTCCACTATCATTACTACTTCCAGACTGGCCATTTCTCTCTGCCATTTCCCTCTGTGTTGTAGGCTTGGTAGGTAATCCCAAATGAATCGGGCCCAGAAATGGTCAGCCAAGATCTGGCTGTGTCGCCACCGGTGTCTGCCAACGAGGTTGGTATCAGCATACATGGCTTGAGGAAGTTACGCCTCTCGGCGTCCCATCAAGAGCATATTCGGTGTAACCGGATTGGGGTCAGTGATGTCTGCAGAGAGATATCCCAAGGGTTTGGAATTCAGAATCCCTTCCACCTCTATCAGGACGGTCCGCAAGACAGTTTCACTGACAGTTTGGTCCCCCGGACGACTCGTAAGGGCGTCTTTACAGATTTGATCTCTCGCTCCCATGTTCCTCCAAAATGAGGAGCGCCTGGAGGGTTGAATTTGAATGAGATTTGTTGGTCCAACAGATGATCCTGGAGGCTGGCTTGCATGGGTTGGAAGACTTCCTCCAACCTGGCTTCTCCTGCCTTGAAGGTTGTGCCCCTGTCAGCCATGATCTCATAGGGTTTCCCCCGTCGGGGATAAATTGCCGTAGGGCCATGAGGAAGGCTTTAGTATCCAAACTCTCCAGTAGGTTCAGGTGGACGCATCTAGTTGTCAAACACTTGAATAGAATGTCCCAGCGCTTTTCCACTCGACAACCTAGCTTGATCGTCAAGGGGCCAAAGAAATCTACTCCTGTTGACCTGAAGGATGGTTTGAGGAGGCGCAAGTGAGCAGGGGGTAAATCTGCCATTTTTGGCACAGTGACTCCGGCCCGCCATCTCTGACATTCCACGCAGGCGTATTGGTGCTTACGAATGGCTCCTCGTCCTCCAAGTATCCAGGACTTCTACGTCATCTCCCCATAGACTCTCTCTGGCCCTGGGTGGAGAAGCCTTTCATTATAGGGTGTCTGGAGTCAAGGATAATTGGGTGGATAGCATCGGGATCCAAGACTTCTGCTTGGCGCAGCCTCCCTCCGACTCTGAGGATTTGGTCATATTCTGGGGCAAGATAGAGAAGATGGCTGTCCTTAGCCACTTCCCTACCGGCTTTCAGAGCTTTTAGCTCCTCAGGGAAGCTAACTGCTTGTGTATGCTGGGGGAGTAGTGTCTCTGCCACGAGGGTGGTGGGTATGGAAGCCACCCCATCTGAGATCTGGTTTGTGGCGGCGATCAGATCCTGCAGTGTTTAGGATTCTGCTAGGTCAGGGAGAGCTGTTGTTGGTTCCGTAGAGATGCTGTAGCATTGGGCGGATTTCCTTAACTCATTCAGTTGGTTGCGGTGGGACCGCACGCCTGGGGGCTGCCGGACACTCGTTCTCTGGTTGGGACAAGAATGGTGGTCCCAAGCTCCAGCGATGGGGTTGAGCCAGTTCCTTAAGGGTTTTACCATGAGTAACGTCATCAGCAGGATTGTTTACGCTGTCAACATACCTCCAGTTCTGGACTTCTGTTAGGTCTTGGCTTTCTGCAATGCGAGTTCCGGCAAACACCTTATACCTGCAGGACTCCGACTTGAGCCAGATCTATACAGTGGTCGAATCACTCCAGTACACTACCCTTTGGATTGGCAAGGTGAGCTCGGCTCGCAAGGTAGAGGCCAACTGGGTCCGGAAAGGGCAGCACTGAGTTCCAGCCTAGGCATTGACAACTGCTTCTTGGGTGCGACCCTGGACCTGGACATGACAAAAGAGACATGGGTGTGGCCTGACTTATCCTCCACTCCTAGATAGGATACCGCCCCATAAGCTCGCTCCGAAGCGTCACAGAACACATGCAGTTCCAGGCATGATCCCAGTTGGTCAGCACAGGGTGGTACATAACATCTTGGCATTTGGACTTCAGAGAGGTCCAATAACTCTGCTTCCCAAAAGATCCATTGTTCCACTATGTCAGCCGGGTGGATTGGTTCATCCCAGGCCCTCTTGGTCTGCCACAGGTCCTGGACTAAGACTTTGGCCCGCGTTGTGTATGGCAGGATATACCCATGGGGATCGTATTGGCTGGCCAGGGTCCGATAGATGGTGCGCAGAGTGGGGATTTCGGTACTCAGGGCTGAGCGGTGCTTGTACCCCAGGGTATCCGGTATGCAGCTCCATCTCAGTCCTAGAGTGGGCACTTGTGGGTTATCACCAGACTTCGATAGCCATAGTTCACTGCTACTGGACCTGGCTGGTGGCGGGAGGTGCTGGATAACCTCCACTCTGTTACTCGCCCACTGTCGGACCTCAAATTCCCCTTTGGACAGGAGATTCTGTACTTCTGTACTATCAAGGAGTGCTATCGCGTTAGGAGTGGATTGGATGCTCTGTAAGCAGTTATCCACAAAGACATCATTTTCCATTGAATCCCATACTTCTGGGTCACTGTCTGGGGGCTCCCATTAGTGTCTCTGCAGAGTGTGGCACAGCAAGGACTGCAGGTGGTGCCAAATGGAAGTACTTGCCATTTATAGATTGTGGGCTCTGCGTCTCGTTCCATATTTCGCCATATGAACCAGAGCAGTGTGGTGTCGGAAGGCAGCAGATTAATCTGATGAAACATGGCTTTGATGTCTCTACTGATGGCTGTGGAGTGCTGCCGTAACCGGAAAAGGACACAGAGCAAGGAAGGACCTAAGGTTGGTCCGAGGAGTAGACAGTCATTCAGGCTTTGACCAGCAGCTTGGAATGAACAGTTGAAGACAAGTCGGTACTTCCCACCATGTTGCTGGATAACATGGTGAGGGAGATACCAGGATTCGCTGAGTGGGTTACCAGCTTCATGAGCTGTCACTTTGGTGACATAGCCTGCCTTCACAAGGTTATGAATCTCTTGGTTATGAACTTCAGCAAGCTCAGAATTCTTCACCAGGTGTCGCTCCCTTCCATGCAGTAGTGGGAGTACAGCCCGTGTTGTGGTTGCTGGAGGAGCATTGTTGGACACCCGTAGCTGTGGGTTTGCGTACATCTGAATGCCATCCATTTCAATGGTGCTGGTGTGCTTTTCCAGGAGGTCTAATGCATAGGAGTCATGTTTTGAGCGGGTTGGAGAAGGTGTCCTATAGTTTCCGGTTGGAGAAGGTGTCCATCTTCCAGAGCATCTCCACATTCCGAAGGAGGTCAGTGGCTGGACAGAGGGATGGAGCTGTACTGCTTTTGGTGACCGTACAGCTTGACTGTACAGCTTGGGTGGAGAGAAGTAGATGAGCTGGACCTTGCACAGCCCAACCCAAGGATGTATGGACAGCAACGGGCCCTCCTTCTGGTCCAGCTCGTAAAGGCTCAGTCGGGGTGACGAGATGTGGGTGGTCTGACCCAATCAGGATGAGTGGTGCAACCCTGGCCAGGTTAGGAAGTGGCAATCCTCGGAGATGAGGATATTGTTTCTGTAGATCACTTACCCGGCAGGAGTGCTCTACGAGATTCAAGCCATCTGCCGTGAAGGCATTGGTGATGCAATAGGCCACGTCCCTGTTTCCTGAAGGTGAAATGCTGAAGGTCACAGCAGAGCCCTTCACTTGGATAACATCATGTCACACCGTTCTGAGATGAAGGGTCTCGTGGGCCCCCTCCAAGTTCAGCTGACGAGTGGCCACCAGATAGAATGATTGTTCTTTCAGACCAATCATCTAGAACGGCGAATGTATCAATGCTCCTCCCTTCACTTTGCAGAGTGACCTTGACCATCTTCAACATGACCCGTGGAGACCGGTTCTGCTGTTCAAGGTGGAGCTCCTTTGCAGCTCCTACCATGAGCATACTCTGCTCCTTCTGTGCTTGGGGAATTACCTCATGTAACACTGTGAGATGGATTTCCTTACAGCAATTGGAGGGTTTCCTTAACTTCATGCGACGAGCAATCCCGGATCCGGGATCCTATTTATAGCCTCAAGCTCATTAGCATAACGCAACGTTAACTATTCATGAAAATTGCAACTGAAATGAAGTAAATATATTTGCTCTCAAGCTTAGACTTTTGTTAACAACACTGTCATCTCAGATTTTCAAAATATGCTTTTCAACCATAGCTCAACAAGCATTTGTGTAAGAGTATTGATAGCTAGCATAGCTATAAGCCTAGAATTCAGCCAGCAACATTTTCACAAAAACAAGAAAAGCATTCAAATAAAATAATTTACCTTTGAAGAACTTCAGATGTTTTCAATGAGGAGACTCTCAGTTAGATAGCAAATGTTCAGTTTTTCAAAAAATATTATTTGTGTAGGACAATCGCTCCGTTTTGTTTACGTTTGGCTACGAAAAAAACCTGTATCCAGTTATAGCCTCAAGCTCATTAGCATAACGTAACGTTAACTATTCATAAAAATCGCAAATTAAATGAAATAAATATGCTAGCTCTCAAGCTTAGCCTTTTCTTAACAACACTGTCATCTCAGATTTTCAAAATATGCTTTTCAACCATAGCAAAACAAGCATTTGTGTGAGAGTATTGATAGCTTGCATAGCATTTAGCGGGCAACATTTTCACAAAAACCAGAAAAGCATTCAAATAAAATCATTTACCTTTGAAGAACTTCGGATGTTTTCAATGAGGAGACTCTCAGTTCGATAGCAAATGTTCAGTTTTTCCTGAAAGATTCTTTGTGTAGGAGAAATCGCTCCGTTTTGTACATCACGTTTGGCTACCAAAAAAAAACGCAGATTCAGTCACCAAAACGCCAAACTTTTTTCCAAATTAACTCCATAATATCGACTGAAACATGTCAAACGTTGTTTAGAATCAATCCTCAAGGTGTTTTTCACATATCTCTTCATTGATATATCGTTCGTGGAAGTCTGCTTTCTCCTCTCAATCACATGGAAAAATACTTGCAGCTGAAGTTTACACACCAATTTCGACGCAGGACACCGGGCGGACACCTGGTAAATGTGGTCTCTTATGGTCAATCTTCCAATGATATGCCTACAAATACGTCACAATGCTGCAGACACCTTGGGGAAACGGCAGAAATTGTAGGCTCTCTCCTTGCGCATTCACAGCCATATAAGGAGACATTGGAAAACAGCGCTTCAAAAATTTTGCTCATTTCCTGTTTGAAGTTTCATCTTGTTTTTGCCTGTAGCATCAGTTCTGTGGCACTCACAGATAATATCTTTGCAGTTTTGGAAACGTCAGAGTTTTTTCTTTCCAAAGCAGTCAATTATATGCATAGTCGAGCATCTTTTCGTGACAAAATATCTTGTTTAAAACGGGAACGTTTTTTTATCCAAAAATGAAATACTGCCCCTAGAGTTCCAAGAGGTTAATGTGCAGGTCTCCACCTTATGACTACAGGCACACTTGTAGCATCGCTCGCCTGAAGTGATCCAGGCCTTCAATTGAGGTTGAGTGTGCTTTTTTACCCTGGGGTATGAGCCAAGGAAGTACCCCTTGCTATTGCAATAGAGGCAGTAAGGCAGGAATTTAATGTTCTTGCTCTTGAGAGAGGTATTCTTCCCAGGTTCCTCCCCGGTTTCACTATTTAAGTACATGGTAGTGGGATTTGGCCTTTTCTGTCCCTCCTGGCGTTCAAACCCCTTCCTTCCCCCGGAGGCTATGACTGAGATGGTGGCCTGGTGAGCGATGTTCTTTGCTCTTGCCTTCACCTGAAACCATGCGGCCAGGTCTCTGTGAGCATAGGTGCTTCTCGAGCTCTCTTTCAGGATGCCCTTGTTCAAACAATGTTTGATGAAACTGTCTCTGAGGTAGGCTGGAAGCTTGCTAAGAAGCCTGTCCACGTGGGAGCCACATTTCAGCTTGTTCCCGTCTTCTCCTTCAACGGATTGGAGCATCGAGGTCAGGGATTGGTCAGCGAGGGAGAACTCTTGGAAGGCAGCATGGTCTCCCATTTTAATTGGAGACGTGTTCAGGATGTTGTTTAGTTCATTCTGGACTAGCTGGCGTGGCTCACCATATCCCGCTTTCAGGGCCTGAAGAGCGGCAGTGTATGGTGTTGCGGAGTGCATAAAGGATTGGGCCAGCTTATACGCACTGGGAAACCGCAAGTGATCCATCAGTACTTGGTACTTTTAACGTTCTGACCGATGACTGTGAATACCCAGTAGGCTCTCCAATGCCATTTCCAAAAGCACAAATCCACTCTCCTTTCCGCTCTCAAAGTATGGCAGTTTGGGTCTGGCAATTCCGTAGGCTGAGGCTACTAGCAGTTTCATAATGTTGGCTCCCTCTTCTGGTTGTGTGAAGGATAAACCCGAGACTGCTGAAGAGCTCACTGTGGCCTCATTGGGCCACAGTGAGGGCGTTGGCAGAGCGGCCTGTCTCCCATGCTCCGTATTGGCTGTTGACCTCGGAGCCTCCGGAGATTGTATGCCATGCTGTACCAGAGGAGTAGATTGGGAAAGAAAGGCAGACAGGCCAGGTCCATGTGTAGGGCTGGTCAGGTCAACTCCCTGTTCGTTCCTCTCCAGGAAGGATGAGACCATCCGTGCCTCCTCCAAATCCCTTCTTGATGACGGTGCCATCGCTGTTGTGCCAGGTCCTTGGCAATGAATTCCCATTCCTGTAGAGCTCTACGGGCCTGCACATCCAATAGGTGACATCGTTTGTCAGCCTGTCGTTCCTCCTCAATCTGACGCTCAATTTCCTCCAACGCTAGTAGTTTCATCCTCTCTCGTAGGACAGCAGTCTGTGAATCGCTGAGGGCTTATGAATGGCGGCTGCCATGGCCACTTCCAAAGGGTTATCCACTGGTCAAACTCTCACTCCGTCTTGGGTGCCTCTGAGATTTCCCTTTAGTTAAGGGGTGAGCAGAGCCTGCCTCAGGAAGCTGGTCGACCTGTGCGGTGGGAGTTACCTCCTCCACGGGTTCTTCCTGTAGACCACTTTCACGTCCCAAAGCAGTTTCCGGTCCTTGGCTCGGAGGGGATGGTTGATGGCTGAAACGTACAGTTGATCCATCGCCACTTTGAGCATTGGTGGGCTTGCCCTTTGATGTGGGAAACTCGACCACATAATCCTTAATCTTAGAACTACCCCTCCCGGGAGAATTGTCATAAGCAAACGCTGAATAGCATACCGCAACAGTCAAAAAATATTACTAGAAAATATACATATTCATGAAATCACAAGTGAAATATAGCGAAACACAGCTTAGCCTTTTGTTAATCACCCTGTCGTCTCATATTTTGAAATTATGCTTTACAGCGAAAGCAATACAAGCGATTGTGTAAGTTTATCGATAGCCTAGCTTAGCATTATTTCCACTTAGCATCAGGAAGCTTGGTCACGAAAATCAGAAAAGCAATCAAATGAACCGTTTACCTTTGATCTTCGGATGTTTCCACTCACGAGGCTCCCAGTTAGACAGCAAATGTTCCTTTTGTTCCATAAAGATATTTTTTATATCCAAATACTTCCGTTAGTGTGGTGCGTTATGCCCAGGAATCCACCAGAAATAGCGCAGACAACGCAGACAAAAATTCCAAATGATATCCATAATATTGACAGAAACATGGCAAACGTTTTTTTTATAATCAATCCTCAAGGTGTTTTTCAAATATCTATTCGATAATATATCAACCGGGACAGTTGGCTTTTCACTTATACCGGGAGGAATACTGGCTGCCTCTCTCTTTTGCGCATGAATCACTCTGAGAGCCCCCACCTGACCACTTACGTAATGTGATCGTTCACGCTCATTCTTCAAAATAAAGGCCTGAAACTACGTCTAAAGGCTGTAGACACATTAGGGAAGCCATAGAAAAAGGAATCTGGTTGATATCCCTTTCAATGTTCAATAGGGATGCATAGGAACGCAGATGTTTCAAAATAAGAGTCACTTCCTGATTGGATTTTTCTCAGGCTTTCGCCTCCAATATCAGTTCTGTTATACTCACAGACAATCTTTTTACAGTTTTGGAAACTTTAGAGTGTTTTCTATCCTAAGCTGTCAATTATATGCATATTCTAGCATCTGGTCCTGAGAAATAGGCCGTTTACTTTGGGAACATTATTTTTCCAAAAATAAAAATTGTGTCCCCTAGCTTCAAGAGGATTTATTAAGATAACCAGGTGCTTGTCTGGTTCTTCTGGAAAACAGATCCCTGTCCTTGGTAGTGAGTAAGGCAGGAGGCAACTCAGGCTTGTTCCTTCTCACCGTCCCCACCATGGTCATTTTTTGGGGGAGCAGCTCCTGACCAAGAGCATATGAGGTGAAGAACTTGTTAAATGTTATGTTGTGCCCCTGGAGACATGCAGTAATTTCCAGGACCCCACGCTTCCCCTGGTTCCTTTCGGGAACACCGTCAGCAGGTTTCCTATAGTAAGCCTGCATGTTCCAGGTATAACTTGTCCTGGCTTCACATGCTGCCCATATCTTTACTCCATATTTAGTTTGCTTGGCGTGTACTGTTTGAATGGGCAGCGTCCCCTAAAAGCGACCAGACACTCATCCACTGTGATGTCTGGACTTGGGTTATAAATAATTGGCAGGCACTCCACCCACTTGTGCCAAACCTCTCTGATAGCTGCCAGCTTGTCTTGTTGACGGCGGCCTGGTCTTGTATCACGGTTGTTGAAGCGAATCACCTGTGACAACACGTGAAATGTCTGGATTGACATAGTGGCATGAAAAATTGCCCGACCAGACTCTGCATCCCATAAACTGGTGGTAGATTTGTTTCTGGATCTGTACACACCAGCCAAAATCAAGAGGCCCACGTATGCTTGGACGTTTGTCCGGTCTACCTCCTTCCAGTTGTCTTTGTAAACGCGTCTCCCTCTCCAAGATGGTCATGTTTATCACTATAGTTTCGATTGACTCTGTCAGGAACCGTTCGAAGCAGGATTTTATGTCATCAACCCTGGATATGGTGTTTCTCGTTGGCCCTGGGATCTACCTGATAACATTTTCAGCCGACATCTGACCTTCCCTCTCAGGTGGGGATGAAGACCAGGACAAATTCCCATTCTTTGACCGGAATGTAACAACAACCTCAACAGGGCCCTCTTCCTCATCACTGGATTGTTCCACATCGGTTGCTTCTTGGTCTGGATCATATTCTGTGTTGTCTTCAGCTTCTGACACTTCCTCCTCTAACGCATCTTCACTGTCAGTTTCCTGGCCTCTCTCCTCCTCACCAGTGTCATGATCAAATATATGATCAAGATCCTCACATGCAGTATATCGTTTGATCATTGTGCTGTCACAGAATGAATTATGTGCAAGGACTCAAAAATGCTTTGTACACCAGAGCTGCGAGAAAAGTTCTATATATTATTGAAACAATGTTGCGATTGTTTGTGAGAATGGAAATTGATGACAATCAGATTAATCAGATTGACAATCAGATTAAATGAACTACATTTTTCAGAGAAAACTTGTAAATCGGTCCAATTCGACCGGAACACAACAGGAGGGTTTTAAGAGGTTTTACTCAAGAGTACAGCCATGTACTCTCAATGAGAGGCAAAGCAGGAGAGATGCAATGCACGTTTACAAGGAAACAAGACATTACAATGCACTGGGAATAGCTCACCACCCTAATGTTAGTTTAGGTAATTGTGGTGTGTTTTAAAAAATAAAATACAAATATTCAAGTTTTACTAAATGTACATCAATGTAAGTACAAAGATTTTACCATACCCCTCCCTCCCTCCACACAACACATAAACCCAAGCCCCCTAGTCCGTTCCCTACCTCTCCGCCCTACCTCAGTCCACCCACCTCGATTCCCTCCCTCCCAACCACCCACCCCCAACCCCGTCCTAGCCACCCACCCTGATCACCCCATATAGCCAATCCCCACATCCTCCCTCAGTTCGGTCCTGGAAAACAAAAATTCTACAGAGATATCACAACAAATAAACAAGCAAAGATACAGGGGGAAAAATATACAAACAACTCAATACAGATTCAAAATACAAAAACAGAAAGAAAGAAATGATCAGGAAACAAACTTGCTTGGACTGGATAGCATTATATTGATGACTGTACCTATTATGTAATGACTACTGGTAACACCTACTGGGAAACATTAAAGCATCTCATCAGAGGTAAGCCTTTGCAATCTATTAAAGTATGATATAAATGGTTGCCATTTTTTTACAAATGTATCATCGAAACCCCAAAGAGAATACTTATTTTTCTCAAGCTTTAGCAAGAACATTACATCGTTGAGCCATTGAGAAGTAGAGGGGGGCTGAGCAGACTTCCACTGGAGAAGAATTCTACGTCGGGCTAATAAGGATGTACAAGCAACAATATGGGCATGTTTGGGATCCAAGGAGAACAAGTCTTCTGGAATATCAAAAATAGCTTTCAAGGGACATGGCTGCAGGTTCATTTCAAGCACCTCAGATAAAGTTTTAAAAATAGAGTCCCAGTAATTTTGTAGTTTAGAACATTGAATGAACATGTGACTAAGGTGACATGACATCTATCGCATTCATCATTTACATTTGGATATATTTTAGACAATCTGGATTGTACTCTATGTAAAACCTTGAATTGTGTGCAACCACCAATACTCTATCAATCCCCTCATCCCACCACTCGTGTAAATTCAATACCCATTTCCCATTCCCACGCAGATTTAGTTTTGTTGTTGGAGTGTTTGTCCAATGACAAAATACACAGATCTGACAAATTACTGCTTTCTGTTGAGGTAATAGAGTCAATATGCCATCCCAGGGTTGGCAAGGGGGTGAAGCAGGGAAGCCAGAAAGTTGTGAGGAGACACAATGCCTAATTTGAAGGTAACGGAAAAAGTGAGATGGAGGCAAAGAGTATTTAGAGGCAAGGTTGGGAAAACTAGAAATAAATAATTTTACATATGTCTTGGAAGGACTTTATGCTTTCTCTCAATGGACAAGGAACGGTATTATCTATTAGGGAAGCGGGGAATAAGTGATTCTAATCAATAGGTCCCATAGTAGATGCAGAGGAGAATTTAAAATGCTGTTGAAACTGGTACCAAATCTTAAGTGTGGTAAGCACGACAGGATTGCAAGTATAGCGAGAGGCGGATGTTGGGAGAGAAGAGCAGAGTAAAGCAGGAAGAGAAGCAAAAAAACAAGAATGTGGCACAATGGGGTATCTGGAGCATGTAACCAGAATGGCAATTTCTGAAAGTTGGCTGCCCAGTAATAGTATAAAAAGTTGAGTAGTGCCAGCCCTCCACTAAACATCACTGAAATAAAGATCTACCGACTCTGGGTACCTTTCCTCCCCAGATAAATGTGGTAACAGTCTGATTGGTTGACTTAAAAAAAAACACTTTGGTCAAATCAATGGGATAGATTGAAATTGATAAAGGAATTTGGGTAAACTGTTCATTTTTACAGCAGTAATCCTTCCTATAAGTGATAGTGGTAAGCTACCCCATCTCTGAAAATGTGTTTTCATTTGTGCAAGAAGGGGAGAAAAGTTTTCAGAAAAAAAGAGCATGTAATGAACGAGTTACATTTACTCCAAGGTATTTGAAACCAGACTAAGCTGAAAGGGAAAGTCTGTCTGCTGGAGCTATAGTGCTTCTGGATTGACCGTGAAGCACTCACTTTTCTGGAGATTCAGCTTGTAACCAGAGAAGGAGCCAAAGTTCTCCAAAATAGAAAGGATAGAAGGAGGTTACAGGGTTATTTGCATAGAGTAACAAATCGTCTGCATATAATGATAACCTCCGTTCAACTCCTTCCCGTGTTACACCTTGGAAAAAGGAGGATGAAGGTAAATCTACTGAAAAGGGCTTAATGGCGACAACAAAAAATAAAGGGGACCGTGGGCAGCCTTGGCGGGTCCCACATTCCAGGGCAAAATAATCAGAACAGGTGTCATTGGTACAGCCTGGGGATATGTATGCAAGAGACAGATCCATGTGCTAAAGTTGTCTCCAAATCCACATTTTTTAAGAACAGAAAATAGGTTCTCCCATTCAATTCTGTCTAATGCCCTCTCTGCGTCTAGGGAGATTACGACCTGAGGGGAGTTGGAGAATTGTTTAGAATAAATTATGTTAAACAGCGTCCAGATGTTAAAAAATGAATATCTGTCCTTAATAATAAAGCCGGTTTCTTCCTGTGATATGAATCCTGGTAAGAGTACTTCCAGACGCCTCGCTATCACCTTCACCAGCACTTTTACATCCACATTAAGGAGGCTTAGGGGCCTAAATGAAGAACAGGAAGTGGGGTCTTTCCCCTTCTTAAGGAGAAGCGCTATTGAAGCCTTTGTTAGGGTAGTTGGCAACGAGCCACGTTAAAGTGATTCATCATACATAGATAAAGGTAAAGGGGCTAACTTGGTATAGAATTTCTTAAAGAACTCAGTTGGAAACCCATCAGGCCCCAGAGCCTTGCTGCTCTGCATTGACTTGATAGGCTGAATAACTTCTTCAAGGCTGAGAGGGGAATCAAGGTCATTTGTAGTTTCAGCCTCAACTGTGGGAGTCTCCAGTTCACCCAAATATGTAGTAATTTTGGCAGTATCTGATGGAAATGCAGATGTATACAGGGAGGAATAGAAAGACATGAAGGTGTCATTGATCCCCGTAGGGTCAGAAATCAAGCTATGAGAGGAATCTTTAATTTGGGGAATCAGACGAGTAGCAGCTCTGCGTTTTAATTGGTGTGCGTTCAGACGACCTGCCCTATCGCCATGTTCATACCAAGTGAATGCAATAGTAACCGTTCTGCGTCTGTAGTGGGCAAGAGGTTGAATTCAGATTGTAAGTTCAAGCGTTGCTTATATAGCTCTGGAGATGGCGTCAGGGCATATTGATGGTCTAAGTCAAGGATTGCTTAAGAGTTCTTCTAGTTTAGCTTCCCGAGTTTTGTTTAAATGAGAAGAGTAAAAAATAATACTCCTCTAAGATAGGCCTTAAGTGATTCCCATAAGAGAGACTGAGAGGTTGAGCTTGTCTAATTTGAAAATCAGAAAATGATCAATAGAAGTGGAGATAACGTTACAGAAGTCTGCGTCAGACAGGAGAAGAGAATTGAATCTCCAACAGAGAGGAGTATGAGTTTGTCCTGATAGGACTATGTCGAGGGCTTAAGGTCCATGGTCAGAAATTACAATGGGTACATTTTCAAGAGAGGTGACATTTGGAAATAACTTATGATCAATAAAGAAATAGTCAATATGAGAAAAATAATGGTGTACATGTGAAAAGAAAAACTACTCATCAAAGTTGGGAGCATATACATTCACCAGTACTACAGGTGTGTGCCAAATGGTGCCAGTTATGATTAAATATCTCCCATTACTGTCTGACATATCATTAATAGTAGTGTCAGGACTCGGTTTCGAACCTGGGTCTCCGGAGTGAGAAACAGTCACTTAACCAACTGAGCCACGAATAGACAGCAGAACCCAGAAGATGAGGCAGACACAGCAGTACTTAAGACGGTGAATTTAATAAAGAAAAAAATCCTAAAATACAAAAATGGCAAATCCAAAAGGTGGAAGGTAAAACACAAAAGAACTCAAAAGAAACTCACCAAAAATAAACAAAAACAAAAAAACAGAATACCACAAGAACGTCACCCGGAATCGACAAGAGCACACAGAACACTAGGGCAGGGTGCTAACATACAAACACAGAGCACAGAACAGAGGGAAACTAAGGGTTTAAATACACTCAGGGGAAACGAGACACAGGTGCAAATAATAATGGGGAACAAGGGAAAAACATAAGGACAAAAAGCACAATGGGGGCATCTAGTGACCAACAACTGGAACAACCCTGGCCAAATCCTGACAAGTAGAGAAATGTATTATTTTACTTACCAAAAGTGCAACCCCTCTGGCTTGAGAGTTAAAGTCTGAGTGGAACACCCTGACTAAACTTGGAGTTTTGTAGCCTTGAGTGATCTTTAATGTGTAAATGGGTCTATACGACATCTGATTTTAGCTTTTTCAAATGGGAGAAGACCCTAGACCTCTTAGTATTCCAAGATGAAAACGTTATCGGATTAGGTCTACCTATTCCCATATTACTATTATTAGCGTTGTTAGCCATCGAAAATATTGAAATGAAAAAGGTGTGAAAACAGACCAAGCATTTGCAAAGATAACAGAGAAAACTGAATAAAAAAAGCAAATACAAAATAAAATAATAATAATACAAAGATAGGACCAAAAAAGTTCACTCCCCCTCCCCTCCCACCAAAACCCAAAGCCTCCTTCCCCAGCGAATGGAGACAGCAGGATGAAGTTTGCGCAGCTTCAGTGCATATAAACAGAAAACCTTCCTATCCTAACGCGGAGAGGCCCCATAGCACCAGTAGTGAAATACATTCAAAAAGTAATTCACTAAATGGTAAAGTAAAACAGATCAACCCAAACAAAGACCCCATAACACTGAAACAGAACTGCCCTGACTCCGGGAGTCTTCAAATCAGTGCAACACGTACAATGTGTCCCACAGTATGCTACCTTGTTACAAAAAAAGAAAAATGAGCCAAGTTTCTTTACATTTACATTTACTCTACGAATGATCAATAGGGCGTAATGAAGTGATGAAAAGTCATTCAGTAGGTATCTAGACAAAGGAAAGCTCTGCTGTTTGGCAGTGGTAGCTGTAATTTCCAAGACCAGAATCGTACGGAGGTTCTGAAGATCGGTGGGAAGTGTGACCGCATCAGGCTCTGTAACAGTTGGACTGGAGTCGGCGCCATTACCATTCACGTTTGCCACCGCGGTTGAAATGTTAGTTACAGGTCTTCTCCTCCTCATGTCATGTGCCTTCAGAATCATAAAGATAACATACAAACTCACCAATCAAATATGATATGTAAAAAAGTGGAATGCAAAGTACAAATTTGGCAAAATGAACTAATCCATAGGAACCACATCCACAAGCCTCTTCTCCATTTACATGCTAAACCAGAAGCCTTAGTTGTGGTGTGTTGGCGTTCTATCCAATATAAACAAAAATGTGGACTAGTTTAGATTTACAGATTATGTTCTGGAAAAAGTTACGCTTAAGTGAAAATATAGTGAAAAGTCAAGGAACGCTAGGCATTATTTCCCTTTCTTATTCCTGATAATGTAGTTTGACTGTGAAACAGGCCATTAAACAAGACACCTGACAGTGTGTGAACCTCCCCTGCGCTCCGCTACCATGGCACTGTGGTAAATTTACAGCCACATAACTCACACAGTGAATCCTCAAGGTGATTCCACCACTGTCGTGCTCCACTAACCAGAGACCAGACACAGGACCAGACACAGGTGTTTGCTCTGGGAATCAGTAAACAAGATATAGAGCTGTCGGGTCTGCCTGGGGTTGACGGGGCTGCTGTGGGGCTGAGGTCTGGGACGCTGGCCCGCTGGCCCGCTGAGGTGATCCATCTCACCACCAGGAGGGGGTGACTATGATCTACTGTACCTTTACAACAACACTGAGCAAAAGTTCCCCAGTCTCCACAAGCACCCATACAATTCCTCACAGCAGTGGAGCCCTTACCCACATCCATGTCCATCCATGTGGGGGACCATCGCCATCTCTGTGGGGAGTACAGGCGATGGGAATTGGGGGACAGCCATATTACTCAAACACCACCAGAACTGCCATATTGCTTTTCACAGAAGGAAAAGTTGTTATGAGTTCTGGTCAACTCCCTAGTGCTCCTGGTGAGGCATCATGGGAGAATGAAGAGGCTGTTTGTAATCAGTGGGAGATGGGATAGAGCTGACCTGGACATGTTTCAGTACCGAAAAGAGTGTGTTTAAAAGCTAGACTTGCATCAAAGTGAATGCATGTAAGTTAAAGTGAAGTTCACTGACTAATTGATGTATTAATGCTGTGTGTGATGGCTCTAGCGATCTCGCCTGCTTGACACAAATAGATATAACTCTGCTTCACACTCCTAAGGTTAGCCGCTGACAGGTTTATGAGGAAATAAATGCTTTTGAATGATATTTTGGCTATTGAAGTCATTGCAATTTGTGGCAGTGGCGCATGTTGCGCAAGAATATAAATCACTGAAATTTTTCCACCAATCAATAAATACAAAATAGGTGTAGAGAGATGCTGACAGAAGTGCAGGAAGCCTGTGTGTCCCAAATGGCACCCTATTCCCTATATAGTGCACTACTTTTGACCAGGGCTCTGGTCTAAAGTAGTGCCATACATTATATAGGGAATAGGGTACAGGCCATTTGGGACGTAGCCTTGGACAGCTCTCTGACTGATGAATGTGATTAAGAGCAGTTATTGCTGTTGGAGGAAGTGATGAATTTCATACAATGGACCTTACATTTCTACTTAACTGTTTTCCTGTTGACAGCAACCTTGAGGTGGCATCTAATTTGGGGAAATGTATCAAAATAAGCAGCTTTTAAACAGCAATTAACTTTCTGAAATCGCTGTGAAATAAATCATCCACACCAAATGATAAACAGCTCATTTATTTTAAAAGGTTTTCTATGTCCTCTTTTGGGGCGTTCAAATCTTTCACACCTTTTCCCCTTCTGCTGATAGTAAGAAATTACTTCTAGAAACTTCAAGTCTGAAGCCCAGAGACATTAGTGATGTATTAACATGACATTACACCTGTCATTGCCATTTCCACGGCAATGTCAACCACCTATACACAACAAAAGGGTATATTTTCATGTTTTTTTTTACTTTGTCTTCCAGAACTCCAGCCAAAATGTCAAGAGCTGTTGTGTCAGTATGGCTGTGTCAAAATGAGAAACGTGACGTTCTGCTTCTGTGCTGATGGCTTCGAGGTGGAACAGGATGGTCGAGCCTGCAGAGGTAAGGGCCGACAGCCAACAAGGCTATTCATCTATATCAAAAGGATGGGTGGTGGATATTGACAAACTGATGACACAAAAAGAATGGTAGCTCTTTTATGTTTGACAATACAGTAAGTCATATTTGGATCATTTTGGAATCGCTGCAAAATGGACACACATATATTGTACACTTTATGTGTGAAGGTGACACTTTTTGGGGCGGCATTAAACCAGGTTTATGTACCGGAAAGTATTCAGACTCCTTCCCTTTTTCCACATTTTGTTACGTTACAGCATTATTATATCATCAATCTACAGACAATACCTGTCACGCTCGTCGTAATGATTGGAGCAATTCTCGGCAGGCGTAGAGTTCCACATATTTTTATAAATCGAAACTCATCAAACAAAAAACAATAAAGCACAAACGAAACATGAAGCTACTGGTGTGCACAAAGGCAACTTACTGTAGACAAGATCCCACAACTAACAATGGGGGAAATGGCTACCTAAATATGATCCCCAATCAGAGACAACGAAAAACAGCTGCCTCTGATTGGGAACCATATCAGGCCACCATAGAATATAATATAATTCACCTAAATGACCCACCCTAGTCACTATCACGCACCAACCAACATAGAGAATAAACAGCTTTCTATGTTCAGGGTGTGACAATACCGCATAATGACAAAGCGAAAACAGGTTTTAGAAATTAAAAAAACGAAATAACTTATTTACAAAAGTATTTATACCCTTTGTTATGAGACTCGAAATTGAGCTCAGGTGCATCCTGTTCCATTGATCATCCTTGAGATGTTTCTACAACTATATTTGAGTCCACCTGTGGTAAATTAAATTGATTGGACATGATTTGGAAAGGCACACACCTGTCAACACTGTCAACTGCACTGTCAACTGCAATTGACAGTGCATGTCAGAGCAAAAACCAAGCCATGAGGTCAAAGGAATTGTCCGTAGAGCTCCGAGACAGGATTGTGTCGAGGTACAGATCTGGGGAATGGTACAAAAACACTTCTACATAATTGAAGGTCCCCAAGAACACAGTGGCATTCTTAAATGGAAAAGGTTTGGAACCACCAAGACTCTTCCTCTTCCATTTCTAAAATCCTGTTTTTGCTTTGTCATTATGGGGTATTGTGTGTAGATTGATGAGGGAAAAACCATGTTATCCCTTTTAGAATAAGGCTGTAAAGTAGCAAAATGTGGAAAAAGGGGTCTGAATACTTTCCGAATGCACTGTATTTAGGTCATTTTTGAACTGCACTTCGTTTCTAACAACTTCTTGTCCTCACTGTAGATCACGACGACTGCGCAGTATATGATACATGTAGCCAGACCTGTACGAACACCTTTGGATCATATAGATGTAGCTGTACAGATGGATACATCCTACAACCCAACAGAAGGTCCTGTAAAGCCAAGACCGGTAAGATGAGTTATGTTTCATGGCTTTAGTATGCAGCATGTCTCTGATGGAGACGTTTTACCTCTAGAATGTGTTGTTTCATGAAGTAAACCAAGGGGTTTACATCTAATCAATATGAATTGAACTTTATATTGAAGACTCATCTGGTGAACATTTATAGCCGACCTGTAACACGACCTGAGCTATTTCATGTCTACTCGTCTTTGCTGTTCTGTGTTACTTTGCCCCTTAGGGCCACAACGTAATGTGATGATTCAATCAGGTAACTTTACAATTGTTGCAGATAGTACAAGAGGGATGTTAAAGAGACACTTCAGGATTTTGGTAATGAAGCCCTTTATCTTCTTCCCCAGAGTCAGGTGAACTCGTGGATGCCATTTTTATAGAGGTGCG